>NC_042961.1:8654110-8844110 GCF_901001165.1 Salmo trutta | reverse complement strand
AGATACCACTGCCACAATTTCTCCATAGAGAATCTGACACTCCGTCGTACATGGTCATTTCCAAACTCACACACACATTCTGCCCCCTCCTTCAACAAACATGCCAGTAAAGAGAGGATGAATGGTGTTTGGATACAGCGCGGATCATGCGATAACCATAGTTTGGTTTCAGATAAGGATTTAGCTGATATTCACAAACCAGAAATCAACATATTTTCCAATACTATGGCAATAATTATCAGCAGAAATAAACCAACATTTATTTAACCAGGAAAAGTCCATTGTCACACATAGTCTCTTTCACAAGGGATACCTGACCAAGAAGGCTGCAGCAATCAAAGAAGTGCTTGGTATGAGTCTACACACAGTGTCTGACACTAAAGTAATACTCCTTTCAGTGCCCTCTGAATTACATCATGCATGCATACCCAAATATTACCTTGAACAATCAAATGTCTTATCTCCCTCTGATAAATGTGAAGGGCATTAGAGTAAAGAATATTTCTAGAGTAAAGAGCAATGCCAGTAGTCCAGTCCCAGCTGAGAGCAGAACACTTATTTGATTTGTCTGTACTCACAAACTCAGGGATGAAGAAGAGGTCTGGAACAGTGGTGAACACACTGGTGCCACTGGGCAGTGGGTTACTGGAGGTGCTAGAAGCCATATTCCCAAAGTGTCTAGGTCTACCTGTGTGTTGGCGTTTTGTTGATGTGGGTGTGTGCCCAACACAGTTCTCCCAAAAGTGAGACTTGTGACCTAAACAGTTCTGCTTTTTAAAGCCCTGCTTCCCTTAACCCACACCTGTTCCTCCTCCTCCTCTCATTCTCTTGATGTTTTATTTCTTCATTACATTGAAATACCAGTTGGTTGTGTCAGCTTGTGTACAGATGTAGGATCTGAATTGGATCACTCTTTTGTTGTTAAGAAAAGGAGGAAATGCAAACTTGTCGTGTTTTTGAGTTTAAAAAAGGCTTCTAAAACACCTACAAAAATGTCCATTAATTATAATCCACATAATAATTCACATTTCCTGTTGCTGCAGGATTATTTTCCTTCTTTAGCAAACTGGATCAAATTAAGATCCTACATCTGTATGTAGGCGGGAGGCCAAACAAGGTCCCATGTCACATCTGAAAAGTAACTGTTTTCAACTATTCTATACAATTGATAACTTCCTATACGTTGAGCTTCTTTTAATGAATCAAGTAAACTCTCCAAATTGGCTTGTGTTGTGTTCTATTGCTTTTGAAGGAGCTGTCAGGACATGTCATGCTTTGATGCCAGTTATAGTGATAGTGATCATTTCCTCAGCAGCTGTCCACTGCTCGCTCCAGAGGCTGTTGCTGTTTTAGCTTTTCAGTTCATTTCCACCTGCATTCCAGTATGCAACTACTAACATAGTCACCACCTTCTGCAAACATCATGAAAACGAAACTTTGCAGCAAGAAAACGAAACAATGCAGCAAGAAAATAGCATCAAACTCAAGAGCTTTTAACAGTGAATGACTTTGTAAACTCAAAGTATACATTTCTGCCGTACTTTTCCGCACTCTGACTTGCCATGTTATCTCTCCTTGACTATTTTCAGACTCTTTATTGTGTATAGTTATCATATTTTAATAGTCCCTTTAGTCAACTTATGAGTTATTAATAATTATGTGTGCTGTTTACCTCAACTTGGCAACCCCTTGGCAGGGAGTCTCTAGTTTGTCGTCTGAAGAAGCATTCATTCACACATGAACAGCTCTCCAAAAAAGGGATCCTTCCAACAGTGCTGTCTGTCTTAAGCCAGACAGGTATTTATTTCAATAGTGTTCTCTTCATATGGTCTTGAACTTGGTGGTTGAACTAATGGTAGGATTCAAACTAAGTAGTTATTTAAAGACTTTCAGCTGAATATTTTGGTTGGTGCAGGACAGGTGTAATGTGTTATGTGACCTCTCCACCACTTGGGGGTGCTATTAGCACCTGATATTCAGGCTTCTTATATTGTTTGTCTTTATTATGGATAAACACTTTGATATTTTGTCAGTCATGAGTGATGTGTAAAAAAAACAAAAATATTGTACATATATTGTATATGTTATCATATCTCGTAGCTCAAGTTCTTTGTTTTTGACCTTTCATTAAGAATCATTCGATTTATAGTATTGTAACAAATCTGATGTTCTTAAGACTGGAAACTGCTCTCCCAATGGAATAATCTTTCTTGGGCCAGCGGTTTTGGTTCTCATATCATGTTTTCTATACATTCTCACCTTTAAACAAATAATTGTAAGGTGAAAGGTTGGGGTGGCAGGTAGCCCAGTGGTAGAGTGTTGGACTAGTAACATGAAGGTTGCGATATTGAATCCCCGAGCTGGCAAGGTAAAAATCTGTTGTTCTGCCCCTGAACAAGGCAGCTAACCCACTGTTCCTAGGCAATCATTAAAAATAAGAATTTGTTCTTAACTGACTTGCCTAGTTCAATAAAGGTTAAATAAAATAATCAATTTTCACCTAAAATGACATACCCAAATCTAACTGCCTGTTGCTCAGGACCTGAAGCAAGGATATGCATATTCTTAACACCATTTGAAGGGAAACACTTTGAAGTTTGTGGAAATGTGAAATTTATGTAGGAGAATATAACACATTAGATCTGGTAAAAGATAATACAAAGATACATCATCTTTGAAATGTAAGAGAAAGGCCACAATGAATTATTCCAGTTTAGGCGCAATTTTGATTTTGGCCACAAGATGGCAGCAGTGTATGTGCAAAGTTTGATCCCAGACTGATCCGATGAACTATTGCATTTCTGTTCAAAATGTTGTATCAAGCCTGCCCTAATGTGCCTAGTTGGTTTATTGATATATTTTCAAGTGCATAACTATGCACTCTCGTCAACCAATAGCATGGTATTATTTTACTATTTCACTATAATAGCTACTGTAAATTGGATAGTGCAGTTAGATCAACAAGAATTTAAAAAAAGAAATTCCCTTACATTGATGACTTTCTGCACATCCCCCCCCCCCCCAAAAAAACTGTGGATGTTATTATTTATATTATTATTATTATAAACAGTGCACTGGGTCATGTGACCAAGAAAGGCATGTATTGGATCTTGTCTGTTACCTTTTTTTATTTTCTGTTCTACCTTCTGTTATTTTTAGTATTACATTGTTATTGATTACTGCATTGATTACTGCAAGAAAGGCATTTCGCTGTACTTGTGCACGTGACATTAAAACTTGAAACTTATAAGGTGCAATCCAAGAGTGATTGTCAAAGGTCCTCCGCTTCTTTGGTTCCTGGTACATAAGAACTCTCTCCTCTTCCTGATACCCCTTCCCCTACCTGCCTTCACACACACACACACACACACACACACACACACATACACACACACACACACACACACACACACACACACACACACACACGCATTCCATATAATGACTGTCCCCAACATTAGATGGAGACAATATCTGCTTTTCAAAACACAAGTCAACAGAAACTAGAACATGAAAAAAGTCTCCATGGCCTGTAAACAAATACAACTCTGGAAAAAATTAAGAGACCACTGCAAAATTATCAGTTTCTCTGGTTTTACTATTTATTGGTATGTGTTTGGGTAAAATGAAAATTGTTGTTTTATTCTATAATCTACTGACAACGTTTCTCCCAAATTCCAAATAAAAATATTGTCATTTAGAGCATTTATTTGCAGAAAATGACAACTGGTCAAAAAAACTAAAACTATGCAGTGTTGTCAGACCTCGATTAATGCAACAAAAAAAGTTCATATTCCTTTTTAAACAACACAATACTAATGTTTTAACTTAGGAAGAGTTCAGAAATTAATATTTGGTGGAATAACCCTGATTTTCAGTCACGGCTTCATGCGTCTTGGCATGCTCTCCACCAGTCTTTCACATTGATGTTGGGTGATTTTATGCCACTCCTGGCGCAAAAATTCAAGCAGCTCGGCTTTGTTGGATGGCTTGTGACCATCCATCTTCCTCTTGATCACATTCCAGAGGTTTTCAATGGGGTTCAGGTCTGGAGATTGGGCTGGCCATGACAGGGTCTTGATCTGGCGGTCCTCCAGCCATACCTTGACCTGGCTGTGTGGCATAGAGCATTGTCCTGTGGGAAAAACCAATCCTCAGAGTTGGGAAACATTGTCAGAGCAGAAGGAAGCAAGTTTTCTTCCAGGACAACTTTGTACGTGGCTAGATTCATGTGTCCTTCACAAAGACAAATCTGCCCGATTCCAGCCTTGCTAAAGAACCCTATGATCATCACCAATCCGCAATCAAATGTCAGAGTGGGTGCGAGACACTGTGGCTTGTAGGCCTCTCCAGGTCTCGCACCCACTGTGAAATTTGGTAGATAATATATACAGTTGAAGTCGGAAGTTTACATACACCTTAGCCGAATACATTTAAACTCCGTTTTTCACAATTCCTGACATTTAATCCTAATAAAAATGCCCTGTCTTAGGTCAGTTAGGATCACCACTTATTTTAAGAATGTGAAATGTCAGAATAATAGTAGAGAGAATGATTTATTTCAGCTTTTATTACAATCACCACATTCCCAGTGTGTCAGAAGTTTACATACACTCAATTAGTATTTGGTAGCATTGCCTTTAAATTGTTTAACTTGGGTAAAATGTTTTGGAAAGCCTTCCACAAGCTTCCTACAATAAGTTGGGTGAATTTTGGCACATTCCTCCTGACAGAGCTGGTGAAACTGGTTTGTAGGCCTCCTTGCTCGCACACGCTTTTTCAGTTCTGCCCACAAATTTTCGATAGGATTGAGGTCAGGGCTTTGTCATGGCCACTCCAATACCTTGACTTTGTTGTCCTTAAGCCATTTTGCCACAACTTTGGAAGTATGCTTAGGGTCATTGTCCATTTGGAAGACCCATTTGCGACCAAGCTTTAACTTCCTGACTGATGTCTTAAGATGTTGCTTCAATATATCTCCATAATTTCCTGCCTCATGATGCCATCTATTTTGTGAAGTGCACCAGTCCCTCCTGCAGCAAAGCACCCCCATAACATGATTCTGCCACCCCCGTGCTTCACGGTTGGGATGGTGTTTTTCGGCTTGCAAGCCTCCCCCTTTTTCCTCCAAACATAACGATGGTCATTATGGCCAAACAGTTCTATTTTTGTTTCATCAGACCAGAGGACATTTCTCCGAAAAGTACGATCTTTGTCCCCATGTGCAGTTCCAAACTGTAGTCTGGCTTTTTTTGGCAGTTCTGGAGCAGTGGCTTCTTCCTTGCTGAACGGCCTTTCAGGTTATGTCGATATAGGACTCATTTTTACTGTGGATATAGATACTTTTGTACCTGTTTCCTCCAGCATCTTCACAAGGTCCTTTGCTGTTGTTGTGGGATTGATTTGCACTTTTCGCACCAAAGTACGTTCATCTCTAGGAGACAGAACGTGTCTCCTTCATGAGCGGTATGGCGGCTGCGTGGTCCCATGGTGTTTATACTTGAATACTATTGTTTGTACAGATGAACGTGGTACCTTCAGGCGTTTGGAAATTGCTCCCAAGGATGAACCAGATGATTGGAGGTCTACAATTTTTTTTCTGAGGTCTTGGCTGATTTCTTTTGATTTTCCCGTGATGTCAAGCAAAGTATCACTGATTTTGAAGGTAGGCCTTGAAATACATCCACAGGTACACCTCCAATTGACTCTAATGATGTCAATTAGCCAATCAGAAGTTTCTAAAGCCATGACATAATTTTCGGGAATTTTCCAAGCTGTTTAAAGGTACAGTCAACTTTGTGTATGTAAACTTCTGACCCACTGGAATTGTGATACAGTGAATTAAAAGTGAAATAATCTGTCTGTAAACAATTGTTGGAAAAATGACTTGTGTCATGCACAAAGTAGATGTCCTAACAAGAAATGTGTGGAGTGGTTGAAAAACGAGTTTTAATGACTCCAACCTAAGTGTATGTAAACTTCCGACTTCAACTGTATATATATACAGTACCAGTGTATATCAAAAGTTTGGACACACTTACTCACTCAAGGGTGTTTATTTCTTTTTTACTATTTTCAACATTGCAGAATAATAGTGACAACATCAAAACTATGAAATAAAACATATGGAATCATGTAGTAAACAGAAAAGTGTATGCTGAGCACTTGTTGGCTGCTTTCCCTTCACTCTGTGATCCAACTCATCCCAAACCATCTGAATTGGGTTGAGGTCAGGTGATTGTGGAGGCCAGGTCATCTGATACAGCACTCAATCACTCTCCTTCTTGGTCAAATAGCCCTTACACAGCCTGGAGGTGTGTTGGGTCATTGTCCTGCTGAAAATAAATAATAGTCCCACTAAGCGCAAACCAGATGGGATGGCATATCGCTGCAGAATGCTGTGGTAGCCATACTGGTTAAGTGTGCCTTGAATTCTAAATAAATCACAGACAGGTTTACCAGCAAAGCACCCCCACACCATCACACCTCCTCCTCAATGTTTCACGGTGGGAACCACACATGCGGAGATAATCTGTTCTACTATGCTTCTCACAAAGACACGGCGGCTGTAACCAAAAATCTCAAATTTGGACTCATCAGACCAAAGCTGTCATCAAGGCAACGTGTGGCTACTTTGAAGAATCTCAAATATAAAGTATCATTTGATTTGTTTAACAATTCTTTGGTTACTACATGATTCCATGTGTTATTTCATAGTTTTGATGTCTTCACTATTATTCTACATTGTAGAAAATAGTAAAACTAAAGAAAAACCCTGGAATGAGTAGGTATTCTAAAACTTTTGACCGGTAGTGTATATATGTGGTATATACAGATATATAGATCGTATACAAATCGTATAAAAAGTGATGGGAAGATGGGGTTCCCAGATAGTAGGTGTTGATCATGATCAATCAGGAGTGTTATTTTACTAAAATAATTACAGGCGTACAGAGATCATCCATTGATTACAGTATGTGACAAGATTGCATATCAGTAATAAAAACTGAATGAGAAATTCCTTAACATATATCCATGCAAACCATTTATTAAAATGTCTGGTTTTGTGCCTCTGGTTCAAATCTATGATTTTGGGTGTGTGAGAACAACGAGGTTGATTGTAACTTACACCTCTTGATTGCTTACACATTGCTAACACATTCAGTGTCATCAATGGAGATAACTCGTCCTCAAAAGGCATTCCACCGAATGGACGACAGGATGAAATGGAGGAAAGATAACAATGTGGCCGTGTAGGAAAACACCTGAGACAAGTCCAAGACACATGTTTTCTGAGCCTCACAGAATATACAGAAACACACAAATAAAATATATTGTATTCACCATATGCTTTGTAAACAAGAGGTGTAGACTAACAGTCAAATGCTTACTTACCTTCCCAACAATGCACAGATACTGTAGCTATGTAACTAAGTCATTGCTGTTATAATGTTAATAATGCTCTCAATAAAGTATCAGTAAATTGAATTTGTCTGTCATTTCTTCAAAGGAATATTAATTCAGCTCTTTCTAAGCACTGGTATCTGTGTAGCACTTACCACAGCAGCAATGTCTATCTGGTAGTTTTTCTAGATGGCTGTATCCTCTTTAAAATGAGTGGTGACCTTCGTCAGGGGTTTTGATACACTAAGGTAGGAGAAGGCTGCCAGTCAATGGTACGCAAAGTCCTGGAGAGATACAAAGAGACCATTAGGCACACACTATCTCACACAAAATCACATTAATAGACAAGCATACTGACAAACTTATAAAACACACACTCAGCCATTCATTTATTAAACACTCTCACGCAAGCAAGCACACACACACACACACACACACACACACACACACACACACACACACACACACACACACACACACACACACACACACACACACACCAGTCTGCTCAATAACAACTAAGCACAATAATCCAGTCCATACCTACTATAAAGGTCTGCTGAAGCCTTCATTGACTTGGAATGGCATCAAGTGCAGGGCTATGTCCCAATGGTCCTCAGTCACTCTCCTTGGGGACTACTGCTTTGTTATGGCTGGAGAGGTGAAAGCAATATGGAGAAAACTTACTTTGTCCCTCTTCAGTCTTTTCACATATTAGTACACTGAACAAAAATGTAAACGCAACATGTGAAGTGTTGGTCCCATGTTTCATAACCTGAAATGAAAGATCCTAGAGATTTTCAATAAGCACACAAAGCTTATTTTGCTCAAATTTTGTGTACCAATTTGTTTAATCCCTGTTAGTGAGCATTTCTCCTTTGCCAAGATAATCCATCCACCTGACAGGTGTGGCATATCAATAAGATGATTAAATAACATTATCATTACACAGTTGCACCTTGTGCATGGGGACAATAAAAGGACACTAAACTGTGCAGTTTTGTTACACAACACAATGCCACAGATGTCTAACGTTTTGAGGGATCGTGAAATTGGAATGCTGACTGCAGGAATATCCACCAGAGTGTTTGCCAGAGAATTGAATGTTAAGTTCTCTACCCTAAGCCACCTCCAATGTTGTTTTAGATCATTTGGCAGTACGTCCAACAGGTCTCACAACCGCAGACCACATGTATGGCGTCGTGTGAGTGAGCTGGTTGCCGATGTCAACGTTGTAAACATAGTGCCCCATGGTGGTGGTGTGGTTATGGTATGGCCAGGCATAAGCTACGGACAACAAACACAATTGCATTTCATTGATGTCAATTTCAATGCACAGAGATACCGTGACAAGATCCTGAGCCCCATTGTCGTGCCATTCATCTGCCTCCATCACCTCATGTTTCAGCATGATAATGCACGGCCCCATGTTGCAAGGATCTGTACACAATTCTTGGAAGCTGAAAATGTTACTGGTCTTCCATGGCCTGCATACTCATCAGACATGTCACCCATTGAGCATGTTTGGGATGCTCTGGATCGACATGTACGACAGTGTGTTGCATAAGGCAAATGGTGGTCACACCAGATACTGACTGGTTGTCTGATCCACATCCCTATATATTTATTTTAAGGTAGCGTTGACCAACAGATGCATGCCTGTATTCCCAGTCTTGTGAAATCCATAGATTAGGGCCTAAGGAATTCATCTCATGACTGATTTAATTAAATTAACTGTAATTCAGTAAAATCTTTGAAATTGTTGCATGTTGTGTTTATATTTTTGTTCAGTATAGTTCTAATAGAAAGGACAATGAAGGATTCCATTGAAGCTTTCTTGGAGAGACTGCCTTGAGATGAAGAAAATGATTGTGACGTTACAATTCCTTCTTCCTGGCTTAGACTCTAGAGAAGGGGTGTCAAACTCATTCCATGGAGGGCCGAGTGTCTGCTGGTCTTTGGTTCCTCCTTTCAATTTGTGTCCAATTAGGAACTAGATAACCAGGTGAGGGGAGTTTCTAACTAATCACTGACCATTGATCATGAATGATCACTGATCATTCATCAATCAAGTACAAGCAAGCAGCGAAAACCTGCAGGCACTCGGCCCTCCGTGGAACGAGTTTCACACGTACTCTAGAGTGTTGAAGCATTCTCTGGGAGACAACTTTGAGATGAAGAGAGAGATGTGACGTTACATGTTTACTGGGTTTCTTGCCGGTGTCAAATCCAGATTTTGAATGAAGCTCTGAAAGACCAAGTAATAATAATAATTTATTGGTTTTATATATTTATATTTAAAGTATTTAAAGTCTACTGTACAAAAGCTACTTGTACTGCAGCACATATTACAAAAAACACATAGTACAAAAAAGAGAGAGAAGTTATGTATTTTGTTGTCACCAAAGAATGATTGCATTCCTTCTGTGATGTAACACTTAGATAAGTGGCATCTGCCTCTTATGAAATGATGTCTGTGAGGCATCATCATCAGGCACTAATGACCATGCATCATATTTGTAACAATAGACAAAAAAAGAAAGAGATCATGCCAACATGTGGAATGGAATAAATAAAGAGTGGAATAAAGGTTCACTGTGAGGACATCCACCACAACATATTATCAGCCCACGCTTAATTGACAAACTGTTGGTGTGGTGCTTCTCCAAAGAAACAAATAAGCCATAGGTTGTAATGAGTGTTTTACCATGTTGTTCAGCAGCCTGCATTTTATTGTAAACCTTTATTTAAGTAGGCAAGTCACTTAAGAAGAAATTGTTATTTACAATGACAGCCTACCTCGGCCCAAACCCAGTTGAAACTGGGACAATTGTGCGATGCCCTATGGGATTCCTGATCATGGCTGGATGTGATTCAGTCTGGATTTGAACCAGGGACTGTAGTGACACCTTTTGCACTGAAATACAGTGCCTTAGACCGCTGCACCACTCGGGAGCCCTCAAAGCTGGGGCAGACTGGCCATCTGGTATTTCTAGCTAATGCCAGAAGGCCTGGTCTATTTTTTGCCTAACCTGGGTGTGTTTAAAATGATCAGTATCTGGATAATAATGGGGGCCTCAAGGGAAAGAAATGGGCCGTTGTGTTTCTGTTCCCTGTCCGCCGATGGCCTAAAGCCTTCCATACTATTCTAAATTCCTTGTAATTTCTGAAGCATAACAAATGAATGCCATAGGCTAGGCTGCATACTCTGCAATCAACGTGCTATGCCTACTATTCGCTATCAACTACTACAGTGAACTAACGGAGCGACAGGTGTTCCCTTATATGAAAGAAGACTTGCAAAACCTGCTGCGGCATTGTGGTAGGCAGTCTACCTTTCGCCACCTGGACACACCCTACCCTACACAAATAAGATTACCTGTTGACCTTTTTGTTCAAGACAATTACAAAAGAAACTGTGTGTGCAAAATGCATTGCTGGGGAAATCAGTCCTTTGTTTGCCTCTACACTATGTTGGGGTGATAGATTATACATTTTTCACAAGAGTAGCCACCGCAACCTCTTCAGTTCCTATGTTCATCTAATAGGTCTACCCTACCATAACAAAATGCATTGCTTCACATCAGCATTTTTATTTAACATCGTTGTAATAGTTTTTGCTACACCTGGACATAGTATTATATCTGAATCAGGCACTTGGTTAAATATCAAATATATTTATTTATCTTTTTATTTATATTGTATATGCATTTCACTCCAAATTGGTTTATGGTATTTGCAAGAAGAAAATAATATAGAAAAATATTTGAATATGTATAGATTACAATTGATGTCAATACAAAGCCTTCTCTAATGTCTGTTGCCCCATTGTCAGTTGTCTTGTGGATGCTGGTCTTCATGAGGAATTCTTCCATCTCATCGTAGAGAAGATGGCATGGAGGGCGTAGAGCAGAGTCACCACATAACACATCACCTACAGGAAAAATACAAGATACAGAAAGGTGAGGAGTGGGATGGACCAATAGGAACATGCAGTAAGCTTCAGTTGAAGAACACTTTGTTTGAGTCACAGGAGTGAAGGAACATACCACTGCAGCAATGTCCAATTGGTATTCTTTGAAGAAAGTACTGGTAACTGATTTCAGACTAATGGTGACATAGGCCTGTACCACTGCTGCACTGAGGTAGAAGAAGGCTGCAAGGGAATGATACACAACATCCTGAAGAGTGAGAGAGAGAGAGAGAGAGAGAGAGAGAGAGAGAGAGAGAGAGAGAGAGAGAGAGAGAGAGAGAGTGAGAGAGAAGCAACATGAGAGAGAGTTAGTCATCATCCTGTTATACTACCTGTTATAATACTACAGCCTTTCAATAGACAGAATGTTCATTATACTCTCATCACCATCGTCATCATCACCATCATCATCATTCTTTCTGAATAGACATTTAGGATGGGAAGAAAATCTGTTCCATAATCCTTTTTGAGGAAATCACTTTTATCAAAGATGGCTGTATGAATGTCTCTCAGACTCACCAGTGTGGGCCAGATGCTGCTCTTATTGGCTCCACTGATGAAGATGAGGAACCACAGGGTAGTGAAGATGAAGCAGAACACAGAGACAAACATCACCCAGCCCTGAGGGTTCGCAAACAGCACCTTTGTGGAGGCCACCAGAGTCCACACCAGACCTCCGAATATCTGCCACACACACACACACACGCAAACACACACACACACACACACACACACACACACACACACACACACACACACACACACACACACACACACAGAGAGAGAGAGAGAGAGAACGCAGAACACGTACGGTCATAATGTGTAAACATCAATGCATTTAGTTGACAAGTTGTTAGTCATGGGATTTGATGGTTCAATCAGCCATCCACTTCTTAATGTCACCCCAATAGTGTCACTCCATGTGTTGTGGTAAGACCACAGAGAGCAGGCCACAGTAACAGGGTAAGTAAACATGCACCTCTAGGCAAGGTCTGATAGCTTTCACTTACTAAAGCTCATTTAGTCAGGGGTTCAACTATTTGCATAGAACATTTCACCAAGTACTGGCTGTGACAGCTAGTGCATGCAACAGTCAGTAGGCTAACAGTTACGAGCTCTATGTTATCTTTACCTCCGTCAAAAACATCCAAATGAACACTTGTTCATAATCATACGCCTTTTGATTAGTTACTAGATACCACTGCCACAATTTCTCCATAGAGAATCTGACACTCCGTCGTACATGGTCATTTCCAAACTCACACACACATTCTGCCCCCTCCTTCAACAAACATGCCAGTAAAGAGAGGATGAATGGTGTTTGGATACAGCGCGCATCATGCGATAACCATAGTTTGGTTTCAGATAAGGATTTAGCTGATATTCACAAACCAGAAATCAACATATTTTCCAATACTATGGCAATAATTATCAGCAGAAATAAACCAACATTTATTTAACCAGGAAAAGTCCATTGTCACACATAGTCTCTTTCACAAGGGATACCTGACCAAGAAGGCTGCAGCAATCAAAGAAGTGCTTGGTATGAGTCTACACACAGTGTCTGACACTAAAGTAATACTCCTTTCAGTGCCCTCTGAATTACATCATGCATGCATACCCAAATATTACCTTGAACAATCAAATGTCTTATCTCCCTCTGATAAATGTGAAGGGCATTAGAGTAAAGAATATTTCTAGAGTAAAGAGCAATGCCAGTAGTCCAGTCCCAGCTGAGAGCAGAACACTTATTTGATTTGTCTGTACTCACAAACTCAGGGATGAAGAAGAGGTCTGGAACAGTGGTGAACACACTGGTGCCACTGGGCAGTGGGTTACTGGAGGTGCTAGAAGCCATATTCCCAAAGTGTCTAGGTCTACCTGTGTGTTGGCGTTTTGTTGATGTGGGTGTGTGCCCAACACAGTTCTCCCAAAAGTGAGACTTGTGACCTAAACAGTTCTGCTTTTTAAAGCCCTGCTTCCCTTAACCCACACCTGTTCCTCCTCCTCCTCTCATTCTCTTGATGTTTTATTTCTTCATTACATTGAAATACCAGTTGGTTGTGTCAGCTTGTGTACAGATGTAGGATCTGAATTGGATCACTCTTTTGTTGTTAAGAAAAGGAGGAAATGCAAACTTGTCGTGTATTTGAGTTTAAAAAAGGCTTCTAAAGTTTGTAACTTCCGACTTAATTTGCCCTAACAAAAAATTGATCAACAAATACGTCCATTAATTATAATCCACATAATAATTCACATTTCCTGCTGCTGCAGGATTATTCTGTAGCAAACTGGATCAAATTACAATCCTTCATCTTTATGTAGGCGGGAGGCCCAATGTGGCCCACATCACATCTGAAAAGTAACCGTTGTCATCAATCACTTGCCAAAATCTGGATGAAAATGGATAAGGTGTGCCATTGACTTCAGTGGATTTGGTAATCTTGTGTATGTAGACAGGAGGCCCATTGTGTGTGGTAGGCAGGAGTGTTCCCAAGAGTGTTGGCTCCACATTTCCAAATCAGTGTGTCATCTGTCAACCTGACAGTTGGTAGAGGACAAACCACAACAAAAAAAAAACTATTCCTGTTGTAAAGAGAGAGAGGGGGAGGGGGGTGGGCAATCCCAGAAACTGCAGCATGAGTGCTATTGCAGGGACAACCCAAGCCTACACACACATGCATGGAAATGAGAAGAAGTATTATTTGATAATCACAGGGAGGACTTGTTTCATCTTCCCCATTGTCATTTTTTTTTATTTGGTTGCAATATCCTGAGTCATATGTGTACATGTCATGTCTACACTACTAGAAAAAAGGGTTCCAAAATGGTTATTCGGCTATCCCCATAGGATAACACTTTTTTGGTTCCAGGTAGAACACTTTCTGGTTCCAGGTAGAACTATTTTGGGTTTCATGTAGAACCCTCTGTGGGAAGGGTTTTACATGGAACCAAAAAAGGTTCTTCAAAGGGTTCTCCTATGGGAACAGCCGAATAACCATTTTAGGTTCTAGATAGCACCTTTTTTTCTAAGAGGGTATTGTTCATATTGGACAATAAATGTTCTGTCCTGACCACTAGCCAAGTGAGGCTATTATCCATGACAGTGGCTATTCTGTAGGGCTCGATCTATCTATAATTGGGTGATGGTTGCTAGTGTAACAGTATAGCTTCCATCCCTCTCCTCGCCCCTACCTGGGCTTGAACCAGGGACCCTTTGCACACATCAACAACTGACACCCACAAAGCATCGTTACCCATCGCTCCTCAAAAGCCACGGCCCTTGCAGAGCAAGGGGAACAACTACTTCAAGGTCTCAGAGCGAGTGACATCACCGATTGAAACACTATTAGCGTGCACCCTGCTAACTAGCTAGCCATTTCACATCGGTTACACTCACCCCCCTTTTGACCTCCCCTTTTTCCGCAGCAACCAGTGATCCGGGTCACGGCACCAATGTAACAGTATAGCTTCCGTCCCTCTCCTCGTCCCTACCTGGGCTTGAACCAGGGACCCTCTGCACACATCAACAACTGACACCCACGAAGCATCGTTACCCATCGCTCCACAAAAGCCGCGGCCCTTGCAGAGCAAGGGGAACAACTACTTCAAGGTCTCAGAGCGAGTGACGTCACCAATTGAAACGCTATTAGCGCGCACCCCGCTAACTAGCTAACCCTTTCACATCGGTTGCACTAGGCAGAGGCTTAAGAGACGGTACAGCATATAAAACCTATTGTTTAGGCTTGTCACTCTTGTTTTGAGTACATTGGAGAGAAACAAATTTGACACTTTAAAGAGCTGGACAATCCCCCTATCATCTATCTATCTATCTATCTATCTATCTATCTATCTATCTATTTATCTATCTATCTATCTATCGTGGTATCCCAGGAAGTCTACCCCAGGGGATGGTAAAGAGGGGAGGTATGTGAGGTGACGTTGGCTCCCTCTGCTGGGAATACGGGAGCTGGGCACCGCGACACGGACAGCTAAGTGGAGGTAATTAGAGGAAAGTGCCAACCAGCCGTGGAGGCTAAATAAAAGGAGCACAATGGCACACCACGGGAGAGAAGGGAGAGAGACGGACACCAGTTAAGAGAGAGAAGAAAGACCGAGCAAAACCGAAGTGATTTCTTTGAGATATTTATTTTCCGTCTAAGTAAAGTTGTTTTGTGGACTAAAGCCTCCCTGTCTCTGTGTCAATCTCTGTACGCTCAACTCAACACCCCACGGTTTACTACACTATCTACAGTATCTCTCTCTCTCTATCCTCTCTCTCTATCCATCACATATTTATTTTTTCCCTTACCATGACTCTGCTGTGACAGTTTGTCTTTCTCCCCAAACAAATGGCCCACGAGCAGTCCCCGTCATGCTATCTATTTGAGTATGTTTTCTTGTTATGTTTACCATATTTTCCTTACACAAAAGAGAGGGCCTGTTCTTGGCCCAGAGATCACTCCTCTGGTGTGTTTGAGCAGAGAGTAAGCTACTCCCTGAACCCTGCTCAGCGAGGTCTTTGTTATGGCGGCAGGACAACATGTCTTCTCTGTGAACGCCCAGTACAAACCTGTGACCCTATACCTAGAGCAATGTTCATCCAAGCATGTTTAAAGGCCTTTGTCATACAGACCTAAGTCATACAGACCTAAAGACTGGGTGGCGAGGAGGACTAGAGATCAAAGAGCTTTCCCATAAACCCACTGGAGTACCACAGCCTTTGAACTGGGCGATGGATTCTCACTGATAAGACATTCCACTGGTCTCCCAGGCAGAGAAACAGATTGAACAAGTGATTAACTTGGATGGATGCTTCTTATTTTTTTCTTTCAGTCTGCTATTTCTATTCAGCTTGTAAATAGGTGAAAGCAACAAGTTGCAAAAATAACTTAGGGTCTCGATTCATTCCGTATTGCGGAAATTCATTGCTAAAGTGTGATTGAAATTCCTGCGTTCGCGGAGACCGCATTCGCTGTAAAATCTGCGTATGTTGGCTTAAGACCCAGGCACACCCATTTGCTCATGGAATAGAGTAGGTGCAAATAAGGTTTGCGATTTAACATCAATAACATGACAGTAATTCTACCTCAAAAACAAACACGTGAATACCAATGAATTTTAAACCCACAATAGCAGGTAGCACTAAATAAGGTTACATATTGCCTATTAGGGCTGGGAATTACCAAGGACCTCACAATACAATATTATCACGATACTTAGATGCCGATACGATGTGCATTGCGATTCCATAATGCCATTTTATAGCATTTTGATGTTCCAAACACACTGCTCACAGAGGCACAAAAGAGAACATGAGAAAACAAGTTTTAATCAAGTCATGAAAATAAAAGTGCTGAAAACATGTTGGCTCACTATTTAAACAGAAGATGGAGAACAAGCCCTTGATCCTGACTCTCAGTTCCATTACATTACACATAAGAGCCATTGGACTAAGGCATCTTCTGAACAGTGAAGTTTTGTTAAGAGCTGCAACGCTCAATCTGAACATTAACACGCGTTGCTTGTGGTACGGTTTTAGGAGCATAAGGACCTTACCTTTCATATCAGCGAGAAATAATAAATACAAAAACAATAGGTTAAACTGATATAGGGTTAGAGTTCCCACACGGTTTGTTACACGGCCATAACTCCATGTTACACGGTTTGTTACACGGCCATAACTCCATGTTACACGGTTTGTTACACGGCCATAACTCCACGTTACACGGTTTGTTACACGGCCATAACTCCACGTTACACGGTTTGTTACACGGCCATAACTCCATGTTACATGGTTTGTTACACGGCCATAACTTCACGTTACACGGTTTGTTACACGGCCATAACTCCATGTTACACGGCCATAACTCCATGTTATGGATCTGTAACTGCTACAGTGTAGTTTCATTGGATGGAGGCTTCATAGCTGTATGGATCTGTAACTGCTACAGTGTAGTTTAGTTGGATGGAGGCTCTATAGCGGTATGGATCTGTAACTGCTACAGTAAGTGTCTTTTTTATTTGAAGGATTCTTTCTTGCTGATGAAAGATAAGGGCCATATGTTTCGAAAGCCGTATTGCAAGCGATGATCATTGAAGTTTCTAAAGGTTAAACCCCAGTGTAGGGATTGTAGTTCACATGAGGTCATCGTGGGCAAAGCTAATGGCTGAAAACTGTAGGGAGAAGACAGAATAGAGAACAAGATATAGGAATGAAAATCCAGGAGTTTTGCCGCAGGTACAGCCAACTAGCACTAGCTAGTAAGCACAGGCTTAGGAGATGTTATATGTTTTGTTCTTCAGCTAACATCACTTTTTGTGAATCTTTAAGCATTTATGTAATTTAAAAAACACATAACGTACATACACTAAAGGCCTCATAATTCATAAAGTTCATGTTAACTGGCTGATATTATCTCATAGAACAAAACATATAAGGTCTCCTATGCCTGCATTAACCTCGGACCTTATTTTCTGCGTTTATTCCAAAACCCTATTCTTTTCCCATTCATGTTCCCCATATGAATGCCTGAACGAACCAGAGGTAACTCATTTCCGGTTTTTAGGACTACAAGCTGGTGAGCTCTATTGTCAGAGGAGAATACAATGCACACATACAAACAACCCACTGGGCACACACTGGTTGAATCAACGTTGTTTCCACACCATTTCAATGAATTTACATTGAACCAATTTGGAATAGACGTTGAATTGACATCTGTGCCCAGTGGGAATATGCGACTTATTGTTTAATCTATAAAATGTCTTGCACAATTAAACGTTGTGCTATCCAGGAGCATGAGTACAGGACATCAATAAACTGCTCCCAAACATTTTAAACCAGCATCAGGAAATTTAGTCTATCATAGTTCATCAGGAAGGGCAGCTCAGAACAGCTAAAGATGGATTTAAAAGAACTGATTGGGTCTCTGCTTGACACCAATAAACCCCCTACAATATCTGGCCCACTCCCCTCCCTAAATTGTGGCATTGAACATTTCAGACTTTTAGCCCTCCATAACTGGCTAGACGACCATTGCAGATCTGTGGGTGTAACATTTATTGACAATTTTGATACCTCCTGGAAACAAAGCTTGTTTTATAAGGAGGATGGGATCCACCCAAATCATTTGGGTTCCTGGATCCTTTCACAGCACTATAAGGCTGCGTTGAGACAATGACTTATCAATGACCCAAGCCCAGCTCAGTTAATCCCTACCATTGTGTCGCTGAGTTGTCATAATGCTTCAGCAAATGTACATTATCCCAGGGGCGTTGGAAGACACAATGTCATTTAATTTATGTCCCTCTAACTGCCGTGAAACCCTCTGCTGATCCCACAGCAATTGTATGTAGTAATCATCTGCCTATGAACCAGTTCTACTGTTAGCACTGAGGCGGTGTGCCCTAGCAGGAAGCCCACTATGTGAAGCTCACCCTGCACTAACATAAATAGCATGAGCATGAATACTTCTGCTAAGCTTCCCAGTAAAGCAATGAAAACAATTAAGTATCCCAGGAAAGTGCTAAAAATAGCCCGCGTTAACATATGTAGCCTAAGAAACAAGGTTCATGAAATAAATAACTTGCTAGTAACAGATGACATTCATGTTCTGACTACCTCTGAAACTCACTTAGATAATACATTTGATGACACAGTGGTTGCAATACATGGTCATACCATTTACAGAAAAGACAGAAATGAGGGTGGTGTTGCAGTCTATATTAAGAACCACATTCCTGTAAAGCTTTGAGAGGATCTCATGTTAAATACTATTGAAGTAATATGGCTACAGGATCACCTGCCTCACCTAAAGCCCATTCTTGTGGGAAGCTGCTATATACCACCAAGTACTAACAGTCAGTATCTGGATAATATACTGTACCAGTCAGAATTTTGGACAAACCTAATCATTCAAGGGTTTTTCTTTACTTTTACTATTTTCTACATTGTAAAATAATAGTGAAGGCATCAAAACTATGAAATAACATATATGGAATCATGTAGAAACCAAAAAAGTGTTAAACAAATCAAAATCTTTTTTATATTTCAGATTCTTCAAAGTAGCCACCCTTTGCCTTGATGACAGCTTTGCACACTCTTGGCATTCTCTCAACCAGCTTCACCTGGAATGCTTTTCCAACAGTCTTGAAGGAGTTCCCATATTCTGAGCACTTGTTAGCTGCTTTTCCTTCACTCTGCAGTCCAACTCATCCCAAACCATCTCAATTGCGTTGAGGTTGAGTGATTGTGTAGCCCAGGTCATCTGATGCAGCACTCCATCACGCTTCTTCTTGGTCAAATAGCCCTTACACAGCTTGGAGGTGTTGGGTCATTTTCCTTTTGAAAAACAAATGATAGTCCCACTAAGCGCAAACCAGATGGGATGGCGTATCGCTGCAGAATGCTGTGGTAGCCATGCCGTTTAAGTGTGCCTTGAATTCTAAATAAATCACTGACAGTGTCACCAACAAAGCTACCCCCACACCATCACACCTCCTCCTCCATGCTTCACAGTAGGAACAACACATGCAGAGATAATCTTTTCAACCTACTCTGCATCTCACAAAGACACGGCGGTTAGAACCAAAAATCTCACATTTGGACTCATCAGACCAAAGGACAGATTTCCACCAGTCTAATGTCCATTGCTCATGTTTCTTGGCCCAAGCAAGTCTCTTCTTATTATTGGTGTCCTTTAGCAGGGGTTTATTTTCATCTATTCGACCATGAAGGCCTGATACATACAGTCTCCTCTGAACAGTTGATGTTTAGATGTGTCTGTTACTTGAACCATGTGAAACATTTATTTGGGCTGCAATTTCTGAGGCTGGTAAATCTAATGAACTTATACTCTGCAGCAGACGTAACTCTGGGTCTTCCTTTCCTGTTGCGGTCCTCGTGATAGCCAGTTTCATCATAGCGCTTGGTTTTTGGGAATGCACTTGAAGAAACGTTCAAAGTTCTTTAAATGTTCTGGACTGACTGACCTTCATGTCTTAATGTAATGATGGACTGTCATTTCTCTTTGCCTACTTGAGCTGTTCTTGCCATAATGTGGACTTGGTCTTTTACCAAATAGGGCTATCTTTTGTATAACACCCCTACCTTGTCACAACACAACTGATTGGCTCAAACACATTAAGGAAAGAAATTCCACAAATTAACTTTTAACAAGGCACACCTGTTAATTGAAATGCATTCCAGGCAACTACCTCATAAAGCTGGTTGAGAGAATGTCAAGAGTGTGCAAAGCTGTCATCAAGGCAAAGGGTGGCTACTTTGAAGAATCTGAACTTTTTTGGTTACTATATGATTCCATATGTGTTATTTCATAGTTTTGATGTCTTCACTATTATTCTACAATGTAGAAAATAGTAAAAATAAAGAAAAACCCTTGAATGAGTAGGTGTGTCCAAACTTTTGACTGGTACTGTATGTGATATCAAGAGAGGTATATGTTCAATATTGACTGGCTTTCATCAAGCTTCCCACTCAAGAAAAAACTTCAAACTGTAACCAGCGCCTGCAACCTGGTTCAGGTTATCAGTCAACCTATTTTTTAAAATTATTTTATTGAATGTATGGTTGAGAGGAATGAGGCAAACAGTATGGTAAATAAGTCTGGCTGTAACGCGGGTCGTATAAAGGGGACCAAGGCGCAGCGTGTAGAGTGCTCATACTTTACTTTAATGAAAACACTTAAACAAAACGACAGCCATCAGTTCCGTCACGTATACTAACAAAACGGAAAACAACGACCCACACCAACACAGGAAAAACAGGCTGCCTAAGTATGGCTTCCAATCAGAGACAACAATAGACAGCTGCCTCTGATTGGAAACCATACCTGGCCACAACATAGAAAACAAAAACATAGAATGACCACCCAACTATCACACCCTGACCTAACTACACAGAGAAAGCACAGCTCTCCTAGGTCAGAGCGTGACACTGGCAGCACAAACAAATGGCAAACGTACTGCAAATTGAAAAATCATGTGACTAAACGGAATAAAAAGAAGAAGAAACTATACTATGAAACAAAGATAAATGAGATAAAGAATGATAGTAAAAAGCTTTGGAGCACCTTAAATGCAATTTTGGGCAAAAATGCAAACTCAGCTCCATCATTCATTGACTCAGATTGCTCATTAGTCACAAAACCCATTGATTTTGCCAACTACTTTAATGATTTTTTAAACGATTAGCAAACTTAGGCATGACATGCCAGCAACAAACGCTGACACTACACATCCAAGTATATCTGACCAAATTATGCAAGACAAGCATTGCCATTTTGAATTCCATAAAGTATGTGTGGAAAAGGTGAAAAATTATTGTCTATTAACATTTACATTTAAGTCATTTAGCAGACGCTCTTATCCAGAGCGACTTACAAATTGGTGCATTCACCTTATGATATCCAGTGGAACAACCAGTTTACAATAGTGCATCTAAATCTTTTAAGGGGGGGGGGTTAGAAGGATTACTTTATCCTATCCCAGGTATTCCTTAAAGAGGTGGGGTTTCAGGTGTCTCCGGAAGGTGGTGATTGACTCCGCTGTCCTGGCGTCGTGAGGGAGCTTGTTCCACCATAGGGGTGCCAGAGCAGCGAACAGTTTTGACTGGGCTGAGCGGGAACTGTGCTTCCTCAGAGGTAGGGGGGCCAGCAGGCCAGAGGTGGATGAGCGCAGTGCCCTCATTTGGGTGTAGGGACTGATCAGAGCCTGAAGGTACAGAGGTGCCGTTCCCCTCACGGCTCCGTAGGCAAGCACCATGGTCTTGTAGCGGATGCGAGCTTCAACTGGAAGCCAGTGGAGAGAGGGGAGGAGCGGGGTGACGTGAGAGAACTTGGGAAGGTTGAACACCAGACGGGCTGCGGCGTTCTGGATGAGTTGTAGGGGTTTAATGGCACAGGCAGGGAGCCCAGCCAACAGCGAGTTGCAGTAATCCAGACGGGAGATGACAAGTGCCTGGATTAGGACCTGCACCGCTTCCTGTGTGAGGCAGGGTTGTACTCTGCAAATGTTGTAGAGCATGAACCTACAGGATCGGGTCACCGCCTTGATGTTAGTGGAGAACGACAGGGTGTTGTCCAGGGTCACGCCAAGGTTCTTAGCACTCTGGGCGGAGGACACAATGGAGTTGTCAACCGTGATGGCGAGATCATGGAACGGGCAGTCCTTCCCCGGGAGGAAAAGCAGCTCCGTCTTGCCGAGGTTCAGCTTGAGGGGGTGATCCGTCATCCACACTGATATGTCTGCCAGACATGCAGAGATGCGATTCGCCACCTGGTTATCAGAAGGGGGAATGGGGGAAAGATTAATTGTGTGTCGTCTGCATAGCAATGATAGGAGAGACCATGTGAGGATATGACAGAGCCAAGTGACTTGGTGTATAGCGAGAATAGGAGAGGGCCTAGAACAGAGCCCTGGGGGAAACCAGTGGTGAGAGCACGTGGTGCGGAGACAGATTCTCGCCACGCCACCTGGTAGGAGCGGCCTGTCAGGTAGGATGCAATCCAAGCGTGGGCCGCGCCGGAGATGCCCAACTCGGAGAGGGTGGAGAGGAGGATCTGCTGGTTCACAGTATCAAAGGCAGCAGATCGGTCTAGAAGGATGAGAGCAGAGGAGAGAGAGTTAGCTTTAGCAGTGCGGAGAGCCTCCGTGACACAGAGAAGAGCAGTCTCAGTTGAATGACCAGTCTTGGAACCTGACTGATTTGGATCAAGAAGGTCATGAGAGATAGCAAGAGAGCTGGCCAAGGATGGCACGTTCAAGAGTTTTGGAGAGAAAAGAAAGAAGGGATACTGGTCTGTAGTTGTTGACATCGGAGGGATCGAGTGTAGGTTTTTTGAGAAGGGGTGCAACTCTCGCTCTCTTGAAGATGGAAGGGACGTAGCCAGCGGTCAAGGATGAGTTGATGAGCGAGGTGAGGTAAGGGAGAAGGTCTCCGGAAATGGTCTTGAGAAGAGAGGAGGGGATAGGGTCAAGCGGGCAGGTTGTTGGGCGGCCGGCCGTCACAAGACGCAAGATTTCATCTGGAGAGAGAGGGGAGAAAGAGGTCAAAGCACAGGGTAGGGCAGTGTGAGCAGGACCTGCGGTGTCGTTTGACTTAACAAACGAGGATCGGATGTCGTCGACCTTCTTTTCAAAATGGTTGATGAAGTCATCCGCAGAGAGGGAGGAGGGGGTGGGGAGGGGGAGGAGGATTCAGGAGGGAGGAGAAGGTGGCAAAGAGCTTCCTAGGGTTAGAGGCAGATGCTTGGAATTTAGAGTGGTAGAAAGTGGCTTTAGCAGCAGAAACAGAAGAGGAAAATGTAGAGAGGAGGGAGTGAAAGGATGCCAGGTCCGCAGGGAGGCGAGTTTTCCTCCATTTCCGCTTGGCTGCCCGGAGCCCTGTTCTGTGAGCTCGCAATGAGTCGTCGAGCCACGGAGCAGGAGGGGAGGACCGAGCCGGCCTGGAGGATAGGGGACATAGAGAGTCAAAGGATGCAGAAAGGGAGGAGAGGAGGGTAGAGGAGGCAGAATCAGGAGATAGGTTGGAGAAGGTTTGAGCAGAGGGAAGAGATGATAGGATGGAAGAGGAGAGAGTAGCGGGCATGATTGCCCACTTGGAGTTTGCCAAAAGGCACCTAAAAACTTTCAGACCATGAGAAACAAGATTCTCTGGTCTGATGAAACCAAGATTGAACTCTTTGGCCTGAATGCCAAGCGTCACGTCTGGAGTAAACCTGGCAGCATCCCTACGGTGAAGCATGGTGGTGGCAGCACATGCTGTGGAGATGTTTTTCAGCGTCAGGGGATGGGAGACAAAGATGAACGGAACAAAGCACAGAGAGATCATTGATGAAAGCCTGCTCCAGAGCACTCAGGACCTCAGACTGGGGCGAAGGTTCACCTTCCAACAGGACAACCCTAAGCACACAGCCAAGAAAACACATGAGTGGCTTCGGGACAAGTCTCTGAATGTCCTGGAGTGGCCCAGTCAAAGGCCAGACATGAACCCGATCGAACATCTCTGGAGAGATGTGAAAATAGCTGTGCAGCGACGCTCCCCATCTAACCTGACAGAGCTTGAGAGGATCTGCAGAGAAGAATGAGAGAAACCCCCCAAATACAGGTGTGCCAAGCTTGTAGCGTCAAACCCAAGAAGACTTGAGGCTGTAATTGCTGCCAAAGGTGCTTCAACAAAGTACTGAGTAAAGGATCTGAATACTTACGTAAATGTGATTTAATTTTTTTTTCTAAAAACCTATTTTTGCTTTGTCATTATGGGGTATTGTGTGTAGATTGATGAGGGACAAAAACAATTTACTCAATTTTAGAATAAGGCTGTAACGTAACAAAATGTGGAAAAAGTCAAGTGGTCTGAATACTTTCCGAAGGCACTGTATGTCCTTCAACTGTTTTGCAAGTTAATTTCACATTGCCTACATCCAAGAGGACATTGGGGAGAAAGGCAGTGTTTTTCCTTTTGCTTTGTACACCATTGTGACTAAGAGGGAGAGGTTTGCATCTCAC
This sequence comes from Salmo trutta, assembly GCF_901001165.1. Lineage (NCBI taxonomy): Eukaryota > Metazoa > Chordata > Actinopteri > Salmoniformes > Salmonidae > Salmo > Salmo trutta. The sequence goes on along the minus strand of NC_042961.1, from coordinate 8,819,203 downwards.
TTGTCGTAATTACCTCTTACTCAGCTAGGCCTGGCAAAGGGTTAGACTGTGGGCCTAAATTTCCCAAGGAAAGAAAACAAATCCACACCTTATAATCCCACCCACACATAATATAACTGTTCATAATGCCTTATGTGAAATGTCTTGCATCAGGTATCACCACACATTCCAGAGCAACTGCACAATGGGAAATGTTTGTACTTTTCTTGGAGCCAACTATTTACCTAACCATATCAATGTGAGTGAATATCACAGCCTGTCGTGCCTAATCTCATTATATCACTTCTATTACCAGGCTCTTACACCAGGTCCATACAGTACATTAGATATTATAGTTTCATAAGAGTGAAGGTGTGTGTGTGTGTGTGTGTGTGTGTGTGTGTGTGTGTGTGTGTGTGTGTGTGTGTGTGTGTGTGTGTAAACGCCATTACTTCTTAGTAGATGTTTGCAATAATGCACTCTACACAAAGCTCTGTTCCTTTCTGGGACTGTATTTTAAACATCTGAGTAAAAAATAAAGGGTGACGAGCAATGTCATCTATTATAGTTTTTTATAAATATAGAAAAATACAAAAACTAAATAGTGACATATAACTAAGCAATATGCCAGAGGGGATGTGGCATATGGCCAATATGCTTTTCTTAAGCACGGCGCAACGTGGAGTGCCTGTATACAGCCCTTAGCCGTGGTATATTGGCCATATACCACAACCCCCCGAGGTGCCTTATTGCTATTATAAACTGGTTACCAACGGTTCTGTCATAACCACAGCACAGCTGTCAGCCAATCAGCATTCAGGGCTGGAACCACCCAGTTTATAATTTCTAATAAATAACTCTGGAAACAGACGGATTTATGCAGTTGCTATTGGGCCATGCAGAGGAGGTCATAGGTGAGCTGTGAGATGTCAAAGGCTTGGTGGCGAGGGGGGCTGTCGGGGGTGTGTGTGTGGAATGGTTCCAGGGAACCGTTGAAGATGACTCGTGCCCGCTGGTTCTCCACCATCTCATCAGCCCAGCGAGGAGGGGGCAGGTCAGCCGAGTAGAGGAGAGGATACATGTTGTCCATGTATACCCTCACAAACTTCCTCTTCAGCAGCGGTAGGTCCCTCTGAAAAACCCACACACACACACGTAAATCCACCATCACACAAAACACATACCCACAGAACAAGCCAGTTCAGCAGTGCCACAAAAAATAGCTTCACAATTCCTCAACCACCAGAAAAATACGTAAGGGCCGGTTTCGTGCACACTAAAAAGCACTTTAAAATGGAGAATCTCAATCAAAAATACTTCGGTCCAGGATTAGGCTTAATCGGTGTCTGAATGTTCAGAAAGTTCTGCTCTAAGGATTTGCTTACCTTTTCAGATCTCTTCATATTGCTCTCAGCCTCCAACCAAGACTTCTGAACAGAAAAACAATTCAGTCAGGGGGATGATGCAACATTATAGTAAATACACTGTAGCTAGCTAATAAGTCTATAAAAGAGCCCACTGATTCCTGAAAATAGGGTCTGAATTGCATTGGGTTTTCAGGGGGTGGTGAGATGAGCTAGCCTCGATCCGGCAACGGAATTTACCCTCAGGGCATCCAGCAGGTCCGATTGGTCCACGATCTCAGGGAAGGTGGCCAGCAGAGGACTACAGATCAGATCTGTTGGGGAGTGACAACGGCCCGAGAGAATTCCTCGTTAGTGACAAACAGCTACTGCAACACATACTGTACTGTACTACTGTAGGAAAAGCAGTCTGGTGTTCTCTGTATCTGATCATCAACACAGGTGAAACAGGGGCAACACCAATCTGACTAGATTACCTTCCTGGGCCCGGTTCCCCAAAAGCATCTTAAGGCTAAATTCATTGTTAGAACCTTCATAGGAGCATCGTTAAATCTCTGATCTGTTTCCCAAAACCATCGTTACTAAAGTTGAACTTGAAAACGCTTGTCATTTACCAACTGCCTCAGACCACTCGCAGAACAGCTAAGTGTCACTTTATACACTGCTCCCAAGTGGCACAGAGGTCTAAGGCACTGCATCGCAGTGCTAGAGGCGTCACTACAGACCCTGGTTTGATCCCGGACTGTATCACAACCAGCCGTGATCGGGAGTCCCATAGGGCAGCGCACAATTGGCCCAGCGTCATCTGGGTTAGGGGAGGGTTTTGCCGGGGTAGGCCGTCATTGTAAATAAGAATTTGTTCTTAACTGACTTGTCTAGTTAAATAAAGGTTAATTAAAATGTCATTCAAAATACACAGAAGATCTGAGTTAAACATACACTGAATGTATAAAACATTAGGAACACTTTCCTAATATTGAGTTGCACCCCCTTTTACCCACAGAACAGCCTCAAGTCTTCGGGGCATGGGCTCTACAAGGTGTCGAAAGCATTCAACGGGGATGCTGGCCCATGTTGACTTCAATGCTTCCCACAGTTGTGTCAAGTTAGCTGGATACCCTTTGGGTGGTGGACCATTCTTGAAACACACGGGAAACTGTTGAATGTGAAAAAACCCAGCAGCGTTACAGTTCTTGACACACACAAACCGGTTCGCCTGGCACCTACTACCATACTCCGTTCAAAGGCACATCAATCTTTTGTCTTGCCCATTCACCCTCTGAATGACACACATATACAATCCATGTCTCAGTTGTCTCAAGGCTTAGAAATCATTCTTTAACCTGTCTCCTCCAATTCATCTACACTGATTGGCTCCACCCAGTACCCTGCCTTGAACTTAGTCACTGTCACTAGCTGGCTACCACCCGGTTACTCATCCCTGCACCTTCGAGGCTGCTGCCCTATGTACATAGACATGGAATCACTGGTCACTTTAATAATGGAACACTGGTCACTTTAATCATGTTTGCATACTGTTTTACTCTTTTCATATGTATATACTGTATTCTAGTCAATGCACAATTGGCCCAGCGTTGTCCGGATTTGGCCGATATTGTAAATAAGAATTTGTTCTTAACTTACTTGCCTCGTTAAAAAAAGGATAAATAAAATCAAAGTGTGTTTAACAGGTGAAATCAATAAGGGATCTTATCTTTCACCTGGATTCACCTGGTCAGTCTGTCATGGAAAGAGTTCTTAATGTTTTGTACGCTCAACGTAGAATCAAGATGTTTATTTTTTATTTCTCCTTTATTTAACCAGGTAGGCTAGTTGAGAACAAGTCCTTTATTTAACCAGGTAGGCCAGTTGAGAACAAGTCCTTTATTTAACCAGGTAGGCTAGTTGAGAACAAGTTCTCATTTACAACTGCGACCTGGCCAAGATAAAGCAAAGCAGTGCGACACAAACAACAACACAGAGTTACACATGGAATAAACAAGCATACAGTCAATAACACAATAGAAAAAAAGAAAGTCTATATACAGTGTGTGCAAACGGCATGAGGAGGTTAGGCAATAAATAGGCCGTAGTAGCGGAGTAATTACAATTTAGCAAATTAACACTGGAGTGATAGATGTGCAGACAATGATGTGCAAGTAGAAATACTGGTGTGCAAAAGAACAGAAAAGTAAATAAAAACAATATGGGGACGAGGTAGGTAGATTGGATGGGCTATTTACAGATGGGCTATGTACAGCTGCAGCGATCTGTTAGCTGCTCAGATAGCTGATGTTTAAATTTAGTGAGGGAAATATAAGTCTCCAGCTTCAGCAATTTTTACAATTCGTTCCAGTCATTGGCAGCAGAGAACTGGAAGGAAAGGCGGCCAAAGCAGGTGTTGGCTTTGGGCATGACCAGTGAGATACCTGCTGGAGCGCGTGCAACGGGTGGGTGTTGTTATCGTGACCAGTGAGCTGAGATAAGGTGGAGCTTTACCTAGCAAAGACATATAGATGACCCGGAACCAGTGGGTCTGGCAACGAACATGTAGCGAGGGCCAGCCGACGAGAGCATACAGGTCGCAGTGGTGGGTGGTGTATGGGGCTTTGGTGACAAAACGGATGGCACTGTGACAGACTGGATCCAGTTTGTAGAGTAGGATGTTGGAGGCTATTTTGTAGATGACATTGCCGAAGTCGAGGATCGGTAGGATAGTCAGTTTTACGAGGGTATGTTTGGCGGCGTGAGTGAAGGAGGCTTTGTTGCAAAATAGGAAGCCGATTCTAGATTTAATTTTGGATTGGAGATGTTTAATATGAGTCTGGAAGGAGAGTTTACAGTCTAGCCAGACACCTAGGTATTTGTAGTTGTCAACATATTCTAAGTCGGAACCGTCCAGAGTGATGCTAGTCGGGCGGGCGGGTGCGGGCAGCGAATGGTTGAAAAGCATGCATTTAGTTTTACTAGCGTTTAAGAGCAGTTGGAGGCCATGGAAGGAGTGTTGTGTGGCATTGAAGCTCGTTTGGAGGTTAGTTAACACATTATCCAAAGAAGGGCCAGATGTATACAGAATGGTGTCGTCTGCGTAGAGGTGGATCAGGGAGTCACCCGCAGCAAGAGCGACATCGTTGATATATACAGAGAAAAGTGTCGGCCCGAGAATTGAACCCTGTGGTACCCCCATAGAGACTGCCAGAGGTCCGGACAACAGGCCCTCCGATTTGACACACTGAACTCTGTCTGAGAAGTAGTTGGTGAACCAGGCAAGGCAGTCATTTGAGAAACCAAAGCTGTTGAGTCTGCCGATAAGAATACGGTGATTGACAGAGTCGAAAGCCTTGGCCAGGTCGATGAAGACGGCTGCACAGTACTGTCTTTTATCGATGGCGGTTATGAAATCGTTTAGTACCTTGAGCGTGGCTGAGGTGCACCCGTGACCAGCTCGAAAACCGGATTGCACAGCACAGAAGGTACAGCGGGATTCGAAATGTTCAGTGATCTGTTTATTGACTTGGCTTTCGAAGACTTTAGAAAGGCAGGGCAGGATGGATATAAGTCTGTAACAGTTTGGGTCTAGAGTGTCACCCCCTTTGAAGAGGAGAATGACCATGGCAGCTTTCCAATCTTTAGGGATCTCGGACGATACGAAAGAGAGGTTGAACAGACAGGTAATAGGGGTTGCAACAATGGCGGCAGATAATTTTAGAAAGAGAGGGTCCAGATTGTCTAGCCCAGCTGATTTGTCCAGGTTTTGCAGCTCTTTCAGAACATCTGCTATCTGGATTTGGGTGAAGGAAAAGCTGCGGAGGCTTGGGCAAGTAGCTGCGGGGGGTGCGAAGCTGTTGGCCGAAGTTGGGGTAGCCAGGAGGAAAGCATGGCCAGCCGTAGAGAAATGCTTATTGAAATTCTCGATTATCGTGGATTTATCGGTAGTGACAGTGTTACGTAGCCTCAGTGCAGTTGGCAGCTGGGAGGTGCTTTTATTCTCCATGGACTTTACAGTGTCCCAAAACTTTTTGAAGTTAGAGCTACAGGATGCAAATTTCTGTTTGAAAAAGCTAGCCTTTGCTTTCCTGACTGACTGCGTGTATTGGTTCCTGACTTCCCTGAACAGTTGCATATCGCGGGGACTATTCGATGCCATTGCAGTCCGCCACAGGATGTTTTTGTGCTGGTCGAGGGCAGTCAGGTCTGGAGTGAACCAAGGGCTATATCTGTTCTTAGTTCAACATTTTTTTGAAAGGGGCATGCTTATTTAAGATGGTGAGGAAATTACTTTAAAAGAACGACCAGGCATCCTCGACTGCGGGGACTAGGTCAATATCCTGAAGGGATGAGGCCAGGTCGATTAGAAAGGCCTGCTTGCAGAAGTATTTTAGGGAGCATTTGACAGTGATGAGGGGTGGTCGTTTGACCGCGGATCCATAGCAGATGCAGGCAATGAGGCAGTGATCGCTGAGATCCGGATTGAAAACAGCAGAGGTGTATTTGGAGGGCAAGTTCGTCAGGATAATATCTATGAGGGTGCCCATGTTTACGGATTTAGGGTTGTACCTTGTGGGTTCCTTGATAATTTGTGTGAGATTGAGGGCATCTAGTTTAGATTGTAGGACTGCCGGGGTGTTAAGCATATCCCAGTTTAGGTCACCTAACAGAACGAACTGTGAAGATAGATGGGATGCAATCAATTCACATATGGTGTCCAGAGGACAGCTGGGGGCTGAGGGGGGTCTATAACAGAAGGCAACAGTGAGAGATTGTCTGTCTGTCTGTGACCTTTACAATTGCTACAAACAATTGAAGGATAAAAAATGCTTCAAATGAAAACCGAAAGATGACTTGCATAAAAAGATAAATAGGCTACATGGGCCTATACAGTGCCTTCAGAAAGTATTCACACCACTTGACTTTTTCCACATTTTGTTGTGTTACAGCCTGAATTTAAAATGGATTCAATTTAAATCTTCTGTCACAGATCTACACATAATACCCCATCATGTCAAAGCGGAATTGTTTTTGTATAACGTTTTTTAAATTAATAAAACATGTAAAGCTGAAATGTCAATAAATAAGTATTCAACCCCTTTATTTTATGGCAAGCCTAAATTAGTTCACGAGTAAAAATGTGTTTAAGAAATCGCATAATAAGTTGCATGGTAGCAACAACAAAAAATATGACTACCCCATCTCTTTACCCAATACATAAAATGATCTGTAACATCCCTTAATCGAGTAGTGAATTTCAAGCATAGATTCAACCACAACGAACAGGGTGTTTTTCAATGCCTTGCAAAGAAGGGCACCAATTGGTAGATGTGTAAAAATATAAAAAAGCAGACAGTAAAAAAGCAGACAGTGAAAATACCTTTGAGCGTGGTGAAGTTATCAATTAGGCCTTTGGATGATGTATCAATACACCCAGTCGCTACAAAGATACAGGCGTCTTTCCTAACTCAGTTGCCAGAGAGGAAGGAAATTGCTTAGGGATTTCACAATGAGGCCCAGTGATTTTAAAAGAGTTAGAGTTGAATGGTTGTGATATGACAAAACTGAGGATGGATCAACAACATTGTAGTTACTCCACAATACTAACCTAAATGACAGAGTGAAAAGAAGGAAGCCTGTACAGAATTAAAATAGTCCAAAATATGCATCCTGTTTTTAACCAGACACTTAAGTAATACTGTAAAAACAATGTGGCAAAGAATTTACATTTTTGTCCTGAATACAAAGCGTTATGCTTGGTGCAAATCCAACACGTCACTGAGTACCACTACCATGGAGTTGGCTGTATTATTCTGTTTTCCAACAGACACTTAAGAGACAAATTGACCTTTCAGCAGGACAATAACTTAAAACACAAGGCCAAATATACACTGGAGTTGCTTACCAAGACCATATTGAATGTACCTGAGTGACCTAGTTACAGTTTTGACTTGAAAAGCTATGGCAAGACTTGAAAATGGTTGTCTAGCAAGGATCAACATGACAGAGCTTAAAATATATATTATAATAATAATGACCAAATATTGTACAATCCAGGTGTGGAAAGCTCTTAGAGAATTACCCACAAAGACTCAAATAAAATTGTATTGGTCACATGCGCCGAATAGAACCGGTGTAGACTTTACACCAGTTCTATTCGGCAACAATGCAGAGTTAAAAAGTAAGACAAATATTTGCTGAATAAAAAAGACATAGTAACACAATAAAAACAAAAACAAGGCTATATATACAAGGAGTACCGGTACAGAGTCAATGTGCAGGGGTATGAGGTAGTTGAGGTAATAGAGGGAATACAGTGCATTCGGAAAGCATTCAGACCCCTTGACTTCTTCCACATTGTTATGTTACAGCCTTATTCTACATAATGACAAACAACTGAAATATGTAGTGTGTGTGTGTATCAGCGGCAGTCGGTGCCGTTTAAGATGAAGGAGGATGATTTCTTGTTTTTAAATAATTATGAACATGGCATATTGGATGACTGTCAATCATAATCCAGTCACCCAGCTCAATGTAACATCGATAGGTTTAGGCTACTACATGATACTCAAATTTTCCCTGTACCCATCATGAGGTTGCCAATGAATGAAAGTTTACAACGTAGGTGCACATTAGTCCAGTTACAAACGAGAGTTTCTATTGGACAAATTCAGGTATGTTTATCCCCGTTTTGTTCGCTTCCGTTTAAGAAACGTTTTCAACAGAATTGGCGCAATGAATACACTCCTGATTACACGCAAACACAGTTAACTTTCATAGCAGCCACATACAAACAGCTTGTTGTATATATATAATTCCTTCTTGCATCTATCTATCTCACCTTTTCCATTCGCTTGTGGACTTCAGTGTACAACACATCAGCTGTCTGTGACCAGGCAAAAAAAAAACATTTCCAAACCAAACCTTCATATCATAACCGCTACACACAGCTTACATCGTTGTCAGGTCATAGTCAACATAGCTACTAGAACTAACGTGTTAGTAAACCCGCTACAATTATGCAGTACAGCAGGGTTCCCAACCAGAAGTACTAGGACTCCTCGGGTAACTTGGCCTATCCACAGGGGGTACTTGAGAAGACGCATGAGATCATAGGCTTACTGGTAAAATGCACATGAGGGGGTACTTCAGGAGTACTCCGTGCAGAGCAAAATTCTGTTGATGGTACAATAACCAAAAAAGGTTGGGAACCACTGCAGTAGTGTACAGTCAGCAGCAAGCAGTTTAGCAGTTATACCGGTGGGTCCCGGTGGCAATAAATTAATAAAACAAAATCTTACCTTACTTGGAAGAGTTCCAGTGTTGGATAGCCATAGCCAGCTATCTAATATAGCATCCCTCTCTGTTTGAGCCGGGTGTTTGGGTAGGCCAAACTAGCTTGCAGCATTTGATGCTAGCTAAATAAGTGAAAAAAATATATACCGCGAAATATAGCTGGCTCTCTTTCGCTTCCTCTCTCGACGGCAGGGAGCGATGTACTGGGCCGTACGCACTACCCTCTGTAGTGTCTTGCGTTCGTATGCAGAGCAGTTGCTATACAAAGCGATGATGCAGCTAGTCAAGATGCTCTCAATGGTGCAACTGTAGAACATTTTGAGGCCCTGAGGGTTCATGCCAAACCTTTTCAGCCTATTGAGGGGGAAGAGGCGCTTTTGTGCCCTTTTCACGATTGGTGTTTTTGGACCATGATAGGGCCTTAGTGATGTGGATACCAAGGAACTTGAATCTCCCAATCCACTTCACTACAGCCCTGTCAATGTGAATGGGGGCGTGTTCGGCCCTCAGTTTCCTATAGTCCACGATAAGCTCCTTAGTCTTGCTTACGTTGAGGGAGAGGTTGTTGTCCTTGCACCACACTGCCAGGTCTCTGACTTCCTCCCTATAGGCGGTCTCATCGTCGTAGGTGATCAGGCCTACTACCATCGTGTCGTTGGCAAACTTAATGATGGTGTTGGAATCGTGCGTGGCCACACAGTCGTGGGTGAACAGGGAGTACAGGAGGAGACTGAGCACGCACCCCTGAAGGGACCCCGTGTTGAGGGTCAGCGTGGCGGAGGTGTTGTTGCCTACACTCACCACCTGGGGTTTGCCGTCAGGAAGTCCAGGATCCAGCTGCAGAGGGAAGTGTTCCGTCCCAGGGTCCTTAGCTAAGTGAAGAGCTCAGAGGGCACTATGGTGTTGAATACAGAGCTGTAGTCAATGAACAGCATTCTCATATAGGTGTTCCATTTGTCCAGGTGGGAAAGGGCAGTGTGGAGTGCAATAGAGATTGCGCAATCTGTGGATCTGTTGGGGCGGTATGTGAATTGGAGTGGGTCCAGGATGTCTAGGATGATGGTGTTGATGTGAGCCATGACCAGCCTTTCAAAGCATAGCTACAGATGTGAATGCTACGGGGTGGTAGTCTTGGGCACAGGGACTACGGTGGTTTGCTTGAAACATGTGGGTATTATAGACTGGGTCAGGAAAACATGTAGGTATTACAGACTCAGCTGTAATCAGCTGGAATCGCCGCCAAAAGTGCTTCTACAAAGTATTGACTCAGGGGTGTGAATACTCATGTAAATCAGATATTAAATGTTTTTAAAAACATGTTTCCACTTTGTCATTATGGGGTAGTGTGTAGATGGGTGAGAAAAAAAACTATTTAATCCATTTTGAATTTAGGCAGTAACAACAAAATGTGGAATAAGTCAAGGGGTATGAATACTTTCTGCAGGCACAGTTTATATATTAATTATATTGAAATCAATTTTGTTCAATCAATTGACTTCTATTTTTCCAATAGGCTACAGTCTTATCTTTTCCTCAATATATTTCATGATGTGTAAAAATGTGCGCAATGATGTGCAATCTGTGATTTAGTGCATTGTTATTGGTAAGCATTAGAATAAGCCGTCTCAATATTTGCAGCCATATAGGTGGTAATATTTCGGTTCGGGTGAAAAGGGGGTGTGGTGGGATTATTTAAGATACTCTTTGAAGAGGTAGGGTTTTAGATGTTTTCGGGAGATGGGTAGGGACTCTGCTGTCCTAGCTTCAGGGAGAAGCTGGTTCCACTATTGGGGTGCCAGGAAATAAAAGATGGGCCTAAGGGGGAGCTGCCTTCCCGTAGGGGTAGGAAGGCCAAGAGACCAGAGGTGGCCGAACGGAGTGCTTGGTTTGGGGTGCTGGGTTTGATCATAACCTGAAGGTAGGGAGAGGCTCTGTAGGCAGTTACCATGGTCTCGTATTGGATGCGAGCCTTGATTGGAAGCCAGTGGAGTGTGCAGAGGACCGGGGTGACATGGGAGAACTTGAAAATGTTGAACACCAGGCGTGCTGTGGTGTTCTGAATAATTTGAAGGGATTTGATGTAGAGCATAAACGAGTCACTGCTTTGATGTTTGCAGAAAACAACAAGGTTCTTTGCACTCTGGGAGGGAACACCGTGGAGTTGTCAACCCTGATGGAGAGGTATGAGCAGGCAGGACCATGCCGGACCGGGAGGAAAGGCGACAGTGCGAGTCATAGGATGAGACTAGGGTTGAAGAGGCAGAACCAGGAGACAGAATGATTTAACAGAAGGAAGAGATGATAGGATAGAAGAGGAGTGAGTAGTGGGAGAGAGAGAGTGAAGATTGCGACGGCACATGACCATCTGGGTAGGGGCTGAGTGTCTAGGGTTGGAGGAGAGGGAGACCAGCTGGGTAGGGGCTGAGTGGGTAGGGTTGGAGGAGAGGGAGACCATCTGGGTAGGGGCTGAGTGGGTAGGGTTGGAGGAGAGGGAGACCATCTGGGTAGGGGCTGAGTGTCTAGGGTTGGAGGAGAGGGAGACCATCTGGGTAGGGGCTGAGTGGGTAGGGTTGGAGGAGAGGGAGACCAGCTGGGTAGGGGCTGAGTGGGTAGGGTTGGAGGAGAGGGAGACCATCTGGGTAGGGGCTGAGTGTCTAGGGTTGGAGGAGAGGGAGACCAGCTGGGTAGGGGCTGAGTGGGTAGGGTTGGAGGAGAGGGAGACCATCTGGGTAGGGGCTGAGTGGGTAGGGTTGGAGGAGAGGGAGACCATCTGGGTAGGGGCTGAGTGTCTAGGGTTGGAGGAGAGGGAGACCATCTGGGTAGGGGCTGAGTGGGTAGGGTTGGAGGAGAGGGAGACCATCTGGGTAGGGGCTGAGTGGGTAGGGTTGGAGGAGAGGGAGACCATCTGGGTAGGGGCTGAGTGGGTAGGGTTGGAGGAGAGGGAGACCATCTGGGTAGGGGCAGAGTGGTTAGGGTTGGAGGAGAGGGAGACCATCTGGGTAGGGGCTGAGTGGTTAGGGTTGGAGGAGAGGGAGACCATCTGGGTAGGGGCTGAGTGGTTAGGGTTGGAGGAGAGGGAGACCATCTGGGTAGGGGCTGAGTGGGTAGGGTTGGAGGAGAGGGAGACCATCTGGGTAGGGGCTGAGTGGTTAGGGTTGGAGGAGAGGGAGACCATCTGGGTAGGGGCTGAGTGGGTAGGGTTGGAGGAGAGGGAGACCATCTGGGTAGGGCTGAGTGTCTAGGGTTGGAGGAGAGGGAGACCATCTGGGTAGGAGCTGAGTGGTTAGGGTTGGAGGAGAGGGAGACCATCTGGGTAGAGGCTGAGTGGGTAGGGTTGGAGGAGAGGGAGACCATCTGGGTAGGGGCTGAGTGTCTAGGGTTGGAGGAGAGGGAGACCATCTGGGTAGGGGCTGAGTGGTTAGGGTTGGAGGAGAGGGAGACCATCTGGGTAGAGGCTGAGTGGTTAGGGTTGGAGGAGAGGGAGACCATCTGGGTAGGGGCTGAGTGGCTAGGGTTGGAGGAGAGGGAGACCATCTGGGTAGGGGCTGAGTGGTTAGGGTTGGAGGAGAGGGAGACCATCTGGGTAGGGGCTGAGTGGTTAGGGTTGGAGGAGAGGGAGACCATCTGGGTAGGGGCTGAGTGGTTAGGGTTGGAGGAGAGGGAGACCATCTGGGTAGGGGCTGAGTGGTTAGGGTTGGAGGAGAGGGAGACCATCTGGGTAGAGGCTGAGTGGTTAGGGTTGGAGGAGAGGGAGACCATCTGGGTAGGGGCTGAGTGGTTAGGGTTGGAGGAGAGGGAGACCATCTGGGTAGGGGCTGAGTGGTTAGGGTTGGAGGAGAGGGAGACCATCTGGGTAGGGGCTGAGTGGTTAGGGTTGGAGGAGAGGGAGACCATCTGGGTAGAGGCTGAGTGGTTAGGGTTGGAGGAGAGGGAGACCATCTGGGTAGGGGCTGAGTGGTTAGGGTTGGAGGAGAGGGAGACCATCTGGGTAGAGACTGAGTGGTTAGGGTTGGAGGAGAGGGAGACCATCTGGGTAGGGGCTGAGTGGTTAGGGTTGGAGGAGAGGGAGACCATCTGGGTAGAGGCTGAGTGTCTAGGGTTGGAGGCGAGGGAGACCATCTGGGTAGGGGCTGAGTGGTTAGGGTTGGAGGAGAGGGAGACCATCTGGGTAGGGGCTGAGTGGTTAGGGTTGGAGGAGAGGGAGACAGAAAAGGAAACAAAGTCGTGATCAGAGACCTGAAGGGGAACTGCAGTGAGATTAGTAGGCAAACAGCCTCTGGTAAAGATGAGATCAAGAGTATTGCCTGCCTTGTGAGTTGGAAAGGATTGGGAAAGGGTGATGTCAAAAGAGGCAAGGAGGGGAAAGAAAGTTGGAAAGAAATTAAACGAAGGCAGATGTCAGGAGGTTGAAGTCGCCAAGTACAAAGAGTGGTGAACCATTGTCAGGAAATTAGTTCATCAAGGTGTCAAGCTCATTGAGGAACTCTTTAAGAGCACCTGGTGGGTGATAGATGACAACAATGTTAAGCTTGAGTGGAGGAGTGACAGTGACAGCATGGAATTCAAATGAGGACAGGTGAGTTAGGGAGGGGGGAAAAATCTCCAATTAGGAGAAATGAGTAGCCCTGTGCCACCACCACGACGACCAGATGCTCTTGGACTATGAGAGAACACATAGTTAGATGAAGAGCTGATCTCTAGGTGCTGATCCATCATCAGTATGAATGGAGAAAGCTGATCAGAGAGCAGCTCTGCCTTTCTTTCGATCCTATCAGTATCAGCACGTGCTCCAACGTTCTCTCTGCGTGCTGTTTTGGCCATTATAGGAACGACGCATCGTTAAAAACACTCGTAAGCCTATGTTTGATCGCTATTGGGAAACCGGACTCTGTTCTACGTGGAAGACACAATCATGTACACTAAGTATGTGACCTGATCAATGGTGGTGATGCTGTATCCAACATATCATATACAGTCAACCCATTATCCCTATCCATGAGTATGTGGGAGTGTGCGTGCGTGCGTGCATGTGTTACCTGCATTCTGCATGGTAGCCCTGTCCATAAGCAGAATATCTGCCAGTAGTTGTCTGTGTAGAACCAGCAGGTGTATACTGGAGAGACTGCCCACTAGAGTGTCTGGAAGAGCACTGACAAAGCAGGGAGAGGAGTTAGTAGTTTTGATGTTCCTGTAGCTAGCTATGTGACAAGAAGTGCTGTAGCTTCGATTCCAAAATCCACACTCACCTCAGCTGTGATCTTGTGCGAACGTTTGGCGATTTCAGTTTGAGGAAGAGTTTAGGGAGTTTCCTGGACAACATCATCTGCTGGAACATGCCTGTTCCTGTGGCTGGGACCAGAGAGAGATCACAGGGACGATGAGAACCTCAGAAACTCGTATTCTCAACATAACATTAGTAATAATGACCTCTCAATTCAATACAACTTTATTTATTAACCTGTAATTAACATGCACTTTTTGCGCGTTCATACCTCCTCTTGTTAAAGACGGATCCACCTCTATGTCCTTTTCATACGGTGTGCCTCCATGCACAAGCAATTCATAGGTCCTACGAACAGAGACACAGACAGAGACAGACAGACAGAGGCATGAGATTCACTCCCAGATTATGAAATCTTTTCTGACATACTGCATGTGTTGATGACGACACTGGGCTGCGAGTCATTTTTGGCTTCAGAACAGATCTGTTGGGGAGAAATGAGACGGAACGACATCGGCCCGAGAGAATTCCTCATTAGTGACAAACAGCTACTGCAACACATACTGTACTGTACTACTGTAGGAAAAGCAGTCTGGTGTTCTCTGTATCTGATCATCAGCACAGGTGAAACAGGGCAACACCAATCTGACTAGATTACCTTCGTGTTCTACGACACCCTCATGTACACTACAGTACGTAACCCGATCTATGAAATCAGATTTTGATATCTCTTAGGGCATCTGGGTTGATGGCGACGTCGAACTGCGAGACTTTGTGGCGCTAGGCCAACAAAGGAGCAGTACAGTACCTGTGTGGGACAGGTGCTCCGTTGGTGTCAAAGAGCTTCAGGAAGGCCCAGCCACAGCTCAGGTCTCCTCTCTCGCCTGTAGACTGGAGAGCAAAAGCTCAATATTAATCAATGCAAATAAGAATCATTTGAAAATCATGTAATAGAAACTGCTTATAATTAACCGTCTTCATAGTACACCGTTGGAGAAATAACAGCTAAAGGGGTTAGTCTACAGACATGGCTAGTGCATTGAGAGACAACGTAGACTTGAGTAGTCTTTCTCAGGAATGGTATAAGAAACGCTTACATTTCGGATGTATGTGACGCCAAGTTCAAATAATATTCCCAGCTCAGGAGCGTCCGAGTTGCACCTCAGAAAACAGTCCCCATCCAAAAGGCTGGGTAGATTCCCAGTCATCTGCGAAACGAACCCAAACAAGCATTTAAACTAAACTTTTAGCTTTACAGAAATACATTCAGACTATACAGCATGGTACGCTCTGCTCCATTTCAATAGCTTGAGTGTTCAGTGATGTCTAAATGATGTAGTACCCGGGGAGAAAAGGACCAGGTCTTGACGTTGTTTGCATTGCAAGTGGCTCGGATGGTGTGGATGTTACTAAGAACCTAAAAAGAGTAGACGGTCAACAATGAAATTATTGACCCTCACTCACAACATTCACAACAGCCTCACTGACATTACTTAAAAAGAGCTAGGTATGTTGAAAGGAACAAATGTTGGGCAGAGAAGAGTGTAGAAAGACACAATCCAGTCAAAAGGCATCATGGGTGAGCATGGCAGGGTAGAGGTATCCCACCTGAGTACCGTCGAAAGCGCAGAGGCGGATGTGCCGACTGAGAACTTGAACTCCGACCCCTGGGGTGGGGATACTCTTGCAGCTCCACAGAGTCAGAGTGAGGGACGTCCTCGCTGTCCTCTGACGAACCTATGGGGGACGAGAGGGTTCCTTCTTACTTCTAATACATGCACAATAGTCATGCCTACACCATCCTAATGAAGATAAAGCCCTGACTCACAATGGTTAAGTCAAACGAAACAGCACACACAAATAACAATTGTCACCAACACACACACAATAACTGACACGAGGGCTGTTACAGTGACCGCATTACCGCCACACCGGCGCTCACGCGTCATGACCGCAGTCAAATTCCACGTGACCGTTTAGTCGCGTACCTAGGCTTCTCCAAGCTCTGATGCTGCTGATGGTCGTTAGTAGTGATGGATTCTATTAAAATGTAACATATTTCAAGTTAAACTGTAGTTAGTTTATATCCTGTTTGGTGAATGATTACTGTGAGTATTAATGGAGTTTAGGACATGAAACTGTGTGTATGCTCATTTAGAACAGTTGACCTAATCAGATAAGAGGAAATTGCCTAGGGTCAGAGAGCAGGGTCAGGCCCAGAACAGAAGATGGGCATCTGGCTAAACAAAGAGAGGACCATGGACATTCCACAGGGGAAAGGAGGGAAACTCATTTGGGTCATGAAATGTATAGCTGGGGAGGTGACACCAACAAGAGGGTGGTGACCAAAAGGAGGGACAAGTATAAGATGTTTTGTGAACTTTCTAAATGTATGCACTCAGCTGACTGTATCCTTGGTATTAAACACTTGAAACTTCTCTTGAGCTTTTGGTCTCAATTCCTTATTGCAAAGAGGTTGCAATAGCATTTTTCTTTTTTTAACAGTAACCTACCAAACTTGCTAACTGTTGGTACTCAGCACTCTATTGTCCCTCTAAATCACTCTGACATCAATGCAAATGTTTTAGAAAATCAAATCAAACACTTAATGAGAGCCCATGAGCTCATGTTGTGCAACATTTCTATAGGCTATGCAATTGCATAAGAAAACAGAGTTTTGAAGGCCTCTATTAAAAAGAGGAGGATCCCATCAGTTTTCTATAGGCTAGGCCTACTATGTTTATTTCTCAACGTTCCTAATATTAAGCACATTGCTTCTCTTTACAACAGGAGTATAGCCTACCTGGCTGGTATTTAAGTGCGTAGTTGACATTTATTTTTTCCCCCATGTATTTTCTCATGGTCCATTCTAAATACAAACTAATGTCACACATATATTATTTAGTATACGTAAAGACAACATTAAATCAAGAATAGTCTGATGGGTCTACAATTTTAGCCTATTACATGTGAATGATGTATTATCACTTGTGAATGATGTATTATCACTTGGGAATGATGCCCAGCGTGTGCAGTAGGGCAAGAAACAGTGCATGCCTTTTTCACCCCAACCTTTTCAAATCAATGTCGCACAGCTAATGTAGCCTAGCCCATAGGCCTATATGTTTTTATAAGGTTTGTATTACAACTAAAGTGGCGAAATAACTTCTTAAAATTAAGCACAATCCACTTTACAACCAGTGTAGAGCCTAACTGGCATACATAGGCGGCACGTGTTTCAAGTTTGGTTCAAGTTACAATCACTTTTGAGATTAGTGTTTTTCCGCTAATTGATTGAATTTTGGAACATCTGTGCTTATAGCCGAATGCCGCGTGCGCATTGCTGTGCTTATCATGTGAAGAAATAGCCTAATAGTTCATCAACATTTTAACCTCAATGCTCTGATTTGTTGCATCAGGCTCATTGCTTCTAAAAAAAAATTGATGTGAGTGGTTGTATTCATTTGGGATCTATGACATCCCACAACTGTCTCAAAGTACAGTACCTGTTACACCTGCTCCCGCTCTTTCCCCCTGGCGCTCGAAGGCGCCAGGCTGCCCTGCATCATGCACTCCTGCCATCATCTATTACGCGCACCTGCCATCCCTCGTCACGCGCTTCAGCGTTATTGACTCACCTGGACTCACTCATCACCTGTTTATTACCTCCCATATATTTGTCAGTTCCCCAGCTCTGTATTACCCGTGTGCTGACGCTGTCCTGTCTCGTTCTATATCCGTTCCCTATTAAATATTTGACACCCCAAACTTGCTTCTCCTCTCCAGCGTCTTCTTTGCTAAGTGAATTTGTGTAGCCCACAGCCATATGACATAGCCTTATTAGGGCCTAACATAAGGACAACTCAGAGTATGCAGTTCTGTTCTATTCCTGGAAACATTGAACCACTGTAGTTTACATCAATTTTAATTTCTAGTGGTAGCTAGAAAAGTTATATTTTAGCGTTTTAGTGTTTCAGTGAATTGTTAGTGAGGGAGGCCCTGCTCTCTCGCTTCCCCAGTTGTTTAGTTAATTTTTCATGCCAATCTCCTTTGCATTAGCGTAGCCTCTCCTGTAGCCTATCAACTATGTGTCGGTCTATCCCTGTTCTCTCCTCTCTGCACAGACCATACAAACGCTTCACATCGCGTGGCCGCTGCCACTCTAACCTGGTGGTCCCAGCGCGCACGACCCACGTGGAGTTCCAGGTCTCCGGCAGCCTCTGGAACTGCCGGTCTGCGGCCAACAAGGCAGAGTTCATCTCAGCCTATGCTACCCTCCAGTCCCTCGACTTCTTGGCGCTGACGGAAACATGGATTACCACAGAAAACACTGCTACTCCTACCGCTCTATCCTCGTCTGTCCACGTGTTCTCGCACACCCCGAGAGCATCTGGTCAGCGGGGTGGTGGCACTGGAATCCTCATCTCTCCCAAGTGGACATTCTCTCTTTCTCCCCTGACCCATCTGTCTATCTCCTCATTTGAATTTCATGCTGTCACAATCACTAGCCCATTCAAGCTTAACATCCTTACCATTTATCGCCCTACAGGTTCCCTTGGAGAGTTCATCAATGAGCTTGACGCCTTGATAAGTTCCTTTCCTGAGGATGGCTCACCTTTCACAGTTCTGGGTGACTTTAACCTCCCTATGTCTACCTTTGACTCATTTCTCTCTGCCTCCTTCTTTCCACTCCTCTCCTCTTTTGACCTCACCCTCTCACCATCCCCCCTACTCACAAGGCAGGCAATACGCTTGACCTCTTCTACTAATCTCACTGCAACTCCCCTCCAAGTCTCCGATCACTACCTTGTATCCTTTTCCCTCTCGCTCTCCTCCAACACGACTCACTCTGCCCCTACTCAGATGGTATTGCGCCGTCGCAACCTTCGCTCTCTCTCTCCTGCTACTCTCTCCTCTTCCATCCTATCATCTCTTCCCTCTGCTCAATCCTTCTCCAACCAATCTCCTGATTCTGCCTCCTCAACCCTCCTCTCCTCCCTTTCTGCATCCTTTGACTCTCTATGTCCCCTATCCTCCCGACCGGCTCGGTCCTCCCCTCCCCTCCTGCTCCGTGGCTTGACGACTCATTGCGAGCTCACAGAACAGGGCTCCGGGCAGCCGAGCGGAAATGGAGGAAAACTAGCCTCCCTGCGGACCTGGCATCTTTTCACTCCATCCTCTCTACATTTTCCTCCTCTGTTTCTGCTGCTAAAACCACTTTCTACCACTCTAACTTCCAAGCATCTGCCTCTAACCCTAGGAAGCTCTTTGCCACCTTCTCCTCCCTCCTGAATCCTCCTCCCCTCCCCCTCCTCCCTCTCTGCGGATGACTTCGTCAACCATTTTGAAAAGAAGGTCGACGACATCCAATCCTCGTTTGTTAAGTCAAATGACACCGCTGGTCCTGCTCACATTGCCCTACCCTACGCGTTGACCTCTTTCTCCCCTCTCTCTCCAGATGATGCGTCTTGTGACGGCCGGCCGCCCAACAACCTGCCCGCTTGACCCTATCCCCTCCTCTCTTCTCCAGACCATTTCCGGAGACCTTCTCCCTTGCCTCACCTCGCTCATCAACTCATCCTTGACCGCTGGCTACGTCCCTTCCATCTTCATGAGAGCGAGAGTTGCACCCCTTCTGAAAAAACCTACACTCGATCCCTCCGATGTCAACAACTACAGACCAGTATCCCTTCTTTCTTTTCTCTCCAAAACTCTTGAACGTGCCGTCCTTGGCCAGCTCTCCTGCTATCTCTCTCAGAATGACCTTCTCGATCCAAATCAGTCAGGTTTCAAGGCTGGTCATTCAACTGAGACTGCTCTTCTCTGTGTCACGGAGGCTCTCCGCACTGCTAAAGCTAACTCTCTCTCCTCTGCTCTCATCCTTCTAAACCTATCTGCTGCTTTTGATACTGTGAACCATCAGATCCTCCTCTCCACCCTCTCCGAGTTGGGTATCTCCGGCGCGGCTCACTCTTGGATTGCGTCCTACCTGACAGGTCGCTCCTACCAGGTGGCGTGGCGAGAATCCGTCTCCGCACCACGTGCTCTCACCACTGGTGTCCCCCAGGGCTCAGTTCTAGGCCCTCTCCTATTCTCGCTATACACCAACTCACTTGGCTCTGTCATATCCTCACATGGTCTCTCCTATCATTGTTACGCAGATGACACACAATTCATCTTCTCCTTTCCCCCTTCTGATAACCAGGTGGCGAAAAGCATCTCTGGCAGACATATCAGTATGGATGACGGATCACCACCTCAAGCTGAACCTCGGCAAGACGGAGCTGCTCTTCGTCCCGGGGAAGGACTGCCCTTTCCATGATCTCGCCATCACGGTGGACAACTCCATTGTGTCCTCCTCCCAGAGTGCTAAGAGCCTCGGCGTGACCCTGGACAACACCCTGTCGTTCTCCGCTAACATCAAGGCGGTGACCCGATCCTGTAGGTTCATGCTATACAACATTCGCAGAGTACGACCCTGCCTTACACAGGAAGCGGCGCAGGTCCTAATCCAGGCACTTGTCATCTCCCGTCTGGATTACTGCAACTCCCTGTTGGCGGGGCTCCCTGCCTGTGCCATTAAACCCCTACAACTCATCCAGAATGCCGCAGCCCGTCTGGTTTTCAACCTTCCCAAGTACTCTCACGTCACCCCGCTCCTCCGCACACTCCACTGGCTTCCAGTTGAAGCTCGCATCTGCTACAAGACCATGGTGCTTGCCTACGGAGCTGTGAGGGGAACGGCACCTCCGTACCTTCAGGCTCTGATCAGGCCCTACACCCAAACAAGGGCACTGCGTTCATCCACCTCTGGCCTGCTGGCCCCCCTACCTCTGCGGAAGCACAGTTCCCGCTCAGCCCAGTCAAAACTCTTCGCTGCTCTGGCACCCCAATGGTGGAAAAAGCTCCCTCACGACGCCAGGACAGCGGAGTCAATCACCACCTTCCGTAGACACCTGAAACCCCACCTCTTTAAGGAATATCTGGGATAGGATATAGTAATCCCTCTAACCCCCCCCCAAAAAAAGATATAGATGTACTATTGTAAAGTGGTTGTTCCACTGGATATCATAAGGTGAATGCACCAATTTGTAAGTCGCTCTGGATAAGAGCGTCTGCTAAATGACGTAAATGTAAATAGTCTAAAGAAACATGATATGAAGAAAATAGTCTAACTAAAATAAGTAATTGATTTATTGTGAAGGTGTAGGATATATTAAATGGATTTCTTAGACTTTTTAAAATGTAGATGTTCCAAAGGTCTGCATCAGTGGCTTATAGGCTGTGTGGAAGCCAGGAGATGCTAAATGTGTTTATGTTAATTAACGGTCAATTACCATGACACCAGCAGTTATTTGTTTGACAATCACCGGCTGACAAAATGTCATGACTGCCACACCCCCAACATACATCAAGCTGAAGGAGGACCTATTTGTGTGATGTGACCTTTGCAAGTTGGCCATAACTGCTTTAATGTCATCTCAGTATAAATGCTTACTTTTCCAGTGTCTGGGTCCCGGAAGAGGTCTTTGAAGGACAGTTTCGATTGGCTCAACTCTGGCTGGATGTAGTGACTTGCTCTGTAGGTATTCCCTGTAAAACACACAGGCCACAGGCCCATATGAAAACATACAAGCAAATTCTAGGTCTTATGAGCGGAAACTTCAACGTTGTGAGAATTTTGTGCAACTTCCGGCGTCCATTTACAGTGAACACTGAGGCTATACCCTTACAGTTTTAGACAGTAGCCAATAGGCTATTATGGATATCTAAGCATAATGTACTGTAGGCCTGCCAACAAAACCAATGGACAAAATCCCATAACATTTTCACATTGAAATAGCTTTTGATTTCTATGATATAGCCTACAGTAGCCTATATGTGGTGTTCAATGCAGGCCTACATCGCATGAGACTTTTAAAAAGTTGACATTAATTCATGATTATTTACTTGGTCTGTAATAACATGGGATAAATAGGCGACCGTAAATTGCATTGTATTGTGTTGTATGATTCAAGAAACCACTTTACAAAATAAAAGTAATTCTTATTACAATACAGATAATTAGACAATGTAGGCTACCCCTCTGCCTATTGGCTTATTTGCATATTCAAGCCTGTCTCAAAATACAACACTGACCCTTTAATTAAGACATAAGCTTTTTACCTGACTGGCTTTTCAAAGACAGCTTGAAATGTAGCCTACAGGTTTTGTTCTCTTGTAGGAAGCAGTAACTCCCCATTGCTGACCTCTACTTATTTCTAACGGGGCTAATAACTCGCTAACTAGCAAAGAATATCAACAAATGTGCACTGCGCTCTGATCTGAAAAACTAATTCACTCGCGGGTGATTGAAAGGCCGCCAATAGAATTCTACTCCTTTGCACTCTGGCTCTGCCTACAACAAAATCAGACTCAATCTTGCAAAGTTGGATTTGTTTTGGTTTGTTGCATTGAAAAGGGGCAGAAAAAACGATCTATATAGTGCAAATTAATGGGGTGAACTCAGTGAAGATTAACCTCTTGGCATTTCTTCTGCACGGCAGTCCTGGAGGAAGTGCACGGCCGCTGACGCACGCAGCTTGGAGGGAACATGGGTGTGACCCTGTCCACTATCTATTCCTTTGTTTGACTGTACAAACCGTACAACTATTGAATAATTATGCAGAGCATGAAAAGCATACAGCCTCTGGGGTGGGTGACCAACATGGCAGAAAATGTCTATGTCTTTGTGTGCATGCATGCCTGCTGTGACATATTAGCGGTGTGTGTGTGTGTGTGTAGCAAAGAGGGTTAGAGTAAATGTGGGTATTTGATGAAGATAATGGTACATCAGAACACAGGGTACTAAAAGATGATGCAGGTGTTCTTTATCAATGACATCCAATCTGGCCCACAGTACACAAGCTGATGATACGTGATTAAATATTATTCAGGAGAACTATCTACAGGCATTTTTTGTTGATCAGGCGAGTCTTTCTGTTCCGGCAGAATGTCATGCCTCTGTGAGACAATGCTGATCTAAGCTCAGAGACTTACCTTCATCTAGTAGTTTAGAGAGGGTGGATGACCTGAACCCAGCAGGGATGGCACCCATGGCTGACAGAACATCAGTAGCATCAATCTGAAAATAATTTCACACAGGAATAGACACACACAAATGTACATACACACACACAAGTAGTAGATGATGTTTTAGAATCTAGTTGAACTGGTCCACCACGAGCTCCTCTTACCTCAGTGATGGCTCTCCTCACACTGTCCCAGTTTGAGCTGTAAATGTGAGAAGATATTCACTGTGACAGTCATTGGGAACACTAGAATACCATCATCAGCACTGGAAATGTATGCGTTATCAATTACAGAACAACAACAACAAACTTGATTGTCTAGCAGTCAGAAAAATTCACAATACTTTTGTTCAGGGAGTGACAGTCTTCATTTGTGAACATTGCCATCTAGTGGTTATGAAGAGAACCTCACCTCTGCTTCCTTTTGGACTCAAGCTCCTCATCCTCTGATGCTTCCTCATCATCCTCCTCATCATCATGGTCTGAATATCTCTGAAACATACAAACAACATTCATAAAATGATATGTGTTTGTTGTAATTAGAATTACAGCAATCAACATCAAAGAATTGGTCAACTTGATGGTACCTTCAAGTAGGTTTTGGGGACTAGTCCCTTATTGCCCTTTGAGTCCTGCGCAAGCCACCAGCCATCCTCATTTTTACTGAGAATCGTCAGGACCTCACCCATCTGAAAAGATAAGCAAAAAATATCACCACTGTTTAACTACATTATGACAAACAGTCAGGATATGATCTTTGTATGCTAGTGTGAATTTGTCTGAGCAGTATTTTGACCTGAATGGTAAGATCGCCTTCCTGCTCTCCTTTAAAGACACTGATGACCATATACGTGGCAGTGCCTGACTCTGGGATTTGTTCCATGGTCTTTGTAACTACATCTTCCTCATCATCATCATCATCCTCTTCCTCATCTTCTACACTCTCCTCTTCACTCTCCTCTTCCTCACTGTCTTCCTCACTGTCTTCCTCCTCTTCATCTTCCTGGGCTTGGGATGACCTGGGGGGGAAAAAATGGGCAGATGGTCTTTCTCTTTGGACACTGGCAGTTTCAAGAACTTGTCTTAATTTAACACATAGCTAGGCGGTTGATAACAACCTCCAAACACTAGCAGAAGCCAGGCAAGTCTGTTTTGAACAAAGGGCCTACAACTCACCTATGAGGCCTGGGAGACAGAAACCATCATCACAAGTCATGGATCATGAATGTAGACAATATTACGCAATCACAAGGACTATAGTCTTGAACGTGTTTATTAAGAAATATTGCTATGCTCCTCACCCTCCCTCGCTTTTCTGAGGCGGAGAGAGCTCCAGGACTAGGACCAGAAGCTTCTCCTCAATCCCCCGCAAACGGCTTTCCTCCTCCCTCTTCCTCTGGTCGTAATTCCCCACTGGGGCTGGCTCGTCGGCCTTTAGTGCGGAGCAGATGAAAAATGTATAGCTAAGTATAGTAGCTAGCTAAAACAACAAAAGTATGGAGCAGCATTTGAAAGACAAAACAACGATGAAAATGAATGGGGGGGAAGAATGTAGCTAGCTAGCTAGATTAATAAATGCTGTATATACATAACGTTACCTTGGTTAACTTATTGAGCTTCCTGGTTGTCTCCTCCACTAAGTTTTGTAGATGTATGCATCGGCTGGAAGAAAAGGCAACGTTTTAAGTTAGCTAGTTATAATATCCATAAGTTAGCAGCTAGCTAGCTATGACTAACGTTTAGCAGATTTGAATAAGTGAAGGGTGTAGCTACGTTAGCTACCTCTGATATGCCTCTGTGCGCCCTGACCCATCCGACAGCCGTGCATCTTTTATCAGACTGTCAACCTATGGAAAGTAAAACACATGTATCACATTTATGATGGATCGTAGCCTAGGATGACTGCAACCAAGCAAAGCATTGCACTCAAGTTAGCTAGCTAACGCTAGCTGGCTCACCTGTCTTTTGATATCATCCGTCACTCTTTGCACTGTTTGCAGAGGCCCTTGTCTTTTTGGTGGCATAGCTAGCTATATATATATATATATAAAAAATATATATTTTTTTCTAATTAAAATATATAAAACAAAATTAAGCCGCAAGCAACTGCAAATTCACACGTATCAGACGCTTTTAGTTGTCGCTAAGCAACGACTTCCGTTCCACCACTTATTTCTAAATAAAGGTACCATAGGCACTGTAACAGATTTCAAAATAAAAGTATGCACTAGAACTGAAAGACAATTATGGAATACAACAACGTTGAGTAGCGTGTAGCAGTGGCGTGTATTCGTGGACGTCAATGGAAGCCAGGTTTCCCTAAAATATTTGACCAATAATGAAATAACAATGATAAAATAATTTATCTTTCGTCTCTCTGTGTTTTCATAATTTCCCTTCAATTCGCAAGTGGCTGAATCTCACCGGAAAAATGTAATGACATGCTTCGACTGTAACATTTGATTGATTGATGCCAGCAAGCATTTTGCCTCCCTTGATAAAAAAAAGTATAAAATAATTTGCCAATCAGAGTTGAGCTTAGCTCACGTTCACGCCAATCAAATCACATCCAAAGCTAAATGTAATTGCCAGATTGGTCTGCTTGTGTAGTCGTCGTGCAGTAGCTAGCTTGCTAAATTGGCTCTTTACTACTCTTACAAAAAAGATTGCAAAATGATTTTGAAACTGCAGTAAAAGTGTTGTAACTGTAGTCCACTGTGGTATTTTGGACGCAGTAATTGCAGTGTACAACACTCTAACCGCAGTTACACTGCAAAATAACTGCAGTAAAAAAAAAAAGGGTTTTATTTTGGACGCAGCATTTGCAACATACTGCAGATAAACTGCACTCTAACCTGCCTAAATGACTACCGCCCCGTGGCACTCAAGTTAGTAGCCATGAAGTGCTTTGACAGGCTGGTCATGGCTCACATCAACACCATCATCCCTTAAACCCTAGACCCACTCCAATTCACATACCGTCCAGACAGATCAGATTCACAGATGACGCAATCTCAATTGCACTCCACACTGCCTTTTCCCACCTGGACCAAAGGAATACCTATGTGAGAATGCTGTTCATTGACTACACCTCAACATTTAACACCATAGTGCCCACAAAGCTCATCACTAAGCTAAGGACCCTGGGACTAAACACCTCCCTCTGCAACTGGATCTTGAACTTCCTGATGGGCCACCCCCGGGTGGTCAGAACACACTGGATTCTCCAATTACCTTGAATGAACTACAGGACAAATAAAAACCCTCCAACCCAAAAAGGCCTGTGCTGTTGATGGTATCCTCAATGAAATTATTAAATATACAGACAACAAATTCCAATTGGCTATACTAAAACCCTTTAACATCATCCTTAGCTCTGGCATCTTCCCCAATATTTGGAACCAAGGACTGATCACCTCAATCCACAAAAGTGGAGACAAATTTCACACCAATAACTATTGTGGGATATGCGTTAACAGCAACCTTGGGAGAATCCTCTGCATTATCATTAACAGCAAACTTGTACATTTGCTCAAGTGAAAACAATGTACTGAGCAAATGTCAAATTGGCTTTTTACCAAATTATCGTACGACAGACCATGTATTCACCCTGCACACCCTAATTGACAAACAAACAAACCAAAACAAAGGCAAAGTCTTCTCATGCTTTGTTGATTTAAAAAAATATTTGACCTAATTTGGCATGAGGGTCTGCTATACAAATTGAAGGAAAGTGGTGTTGAAGGAAAAACGTACAACATTATAAAATCCATGTACACAAATATCAAGGGTGCGGTTAAAATAGTCAAAAAACACACACATTTCTTCCCACAGGGCAGTGGTTGAGACAGGGATGCAGCTTAAGCCCTACCCTCTTCAACATATATAGCAATGAATTGGTGAGGGCACTAGACCAGTCTGCAGCACCCGGCAAAAAAAGAAACGTCCTCTCACTGTCAACTGCATTTATTTCCAGAAAACTTAACATGTATAAATATTTGTATGAACATAACAAGATTCAACAACTGAGACATAAACTGAACAAGTTCCACAGACATGTGACTAACAGGAATGGAATAATGTGTCCCTGAACAAAGGGGGGATCAAAATCAAAAGTAACAGTCTGTGCCACACCAGTAACAGTATCTGGTGTAGCCACCAGCTGCATTAAGTACTGCAGTGCATCTCCTCCTCATGGACTGCACCAGATTTGCCAGTTCTTGCTGTGAGATTTTACCCCACACTTCCACCAAGGCACCTTCAAGTTCCCGGACATTTCCGGTGGGAATGGCCCTAGCCCTCACCCTTCAATCCAACAGGTCCCAGACGTGCTCAATGGGATTGAGATCCAGGCTCTTCGCTGGCCATGGCAGAACACTGACATTCCTGTCTTGCAGGAAATCACGCACAGAACGAGCAGTATGGCTGGTGGCATTGTCATGCTGGAGGGTCATGTCAGGATGAGCCTCCACGAAGGGTACCACATGAGGGAGGAGGATGTCTTCCCTGTAACGCACAGCGTTGAGATTGCCTGCAATGACAACAAGCTCAGTCCAATGATGCTGTGACACGCCGCCCCAGACAATGACGGACCCTCCACCTCCAAATCGATCCCGCTCCAGAGTACAGGATTCGGTGTAACGCTCATTCCTTCAACAAAAAATGTGAATCCGACCATCACCCCTGGTGAGACAGAACCGCGACTCATCAGTGAAGAGCACTTTTTGCCAGTCCTGTCTGGTCCAGCAACGGTGGGTTTGTGCCCATAGGCGATGTTGTTGCCGGTGATGTCTGGTGAGGACCTGCCTTACAGCAGGCCTACAAGCCCTCAGTCTAGCCTCTCTCAGCCTATTGCGGACAGTCTGAGCGCTGATGGAGGGATTGTGCGTTCCTGGTGTAACTCGGGCAGTTGTTGTTGCCATCCTGTACCTGTCCCGCATGTGTGATGTTCCGATCCTGTGCAGGTGTTGTTACACGTGGTCTGCCACTGCGAGGACGATCAGCTGTCCGTCTTGTCTCCCTGTAGCGCTGTCTTAGGTGTCTCACAGTACGGACATTGCAATTTTTTGCCCTGGCCACATATGCAGTCCTCATGCCTCCTTGCAGCATGCCGAAGGCACGTTCACGCAGGTGAGCAGGGACCCTGGGCATCTTTCATTTGTTGTTTTTCACAGTCAGTAGAAATGCCTCTTTGGTGTCCTAAGATTTCATAACTGTGACCTTAATTGCCTACCGTCTGTAAGTTGTTAGTGTCTTAACGAACGTTCCACAGGTGCATGTTCATTAATTGTTTATGGTTCATTGAACAGGCATGGGGAAACAGTGTTTAAACCCTTTACAATGAAGATCTGTGAAGTTATTTGGATTTTTACGAATTATCTTTGAAAGACAGGGTCCTGAAAGGGGGACGTTTCTTTTTTTGCTGCGTTTAGAATCTGAAGTCAAATGTCTACTGTTTGCTGATGATCTGGTGCTTCTGTCACCATCCAAGGAGGGCCTGCAGCAGCACCTAAATCTTCTGCACAGGTTCTGCCAGACCTGGGCCCTTAAAGTAAATCTCAGTAAGACCAAAATAATGGTGTTCCAAAAAAGGTCCAGTCGCCAGGACCACAAATACAAATTCCATCTAGACACCGTTGCCCTAGAGCCCACAAAAAACTGTACATACCTTAGCCTAAACATCAGCGCCACAGGTAACTTCCACAAAGCTTTGAACAATCTGAGAGACAAGGCAAGAAGGGTATTCTATGCCATCAAAAGGAACATAAAATTCAACATACCAATTAGGATCTGGCAAAAAAAATACTTTAATCAGTTATAGAACCCATTGCCCTTTATGATTGTGAGGTCTGGGGTCCACTCACCAACCAATAATTCACAAAATGGGACAAACATCAAATTGAGACTGCATGCAGAATTCTGCAAAAATATCCTCCGTGTACAACATAAAACACCAAATAATGCATGCAGAGCAGAATTAGGCCGTTACCAGCTAATTATCAAAATCCAGAAAAGAGACATTCAATTCTACAACCACCTAAAAGGAAGTGATTCCAAAACCTTCCATAACAAAGCCATCACCTACAGAGAAATTAACCTGGAGAAGAGTCCCCTAAGCAAGCTGGTCCTGGGCTTCTGTTCACAAACACAAACACACCCCACAGGACAGCAACACAATTAGACACAACCAAATCATGAGAAAACAAAAATATAATTACTTGACACATTGGAAAGAATTAACAAAATAACAGAGCAAACTAGAATGCTATTTGGCCCTAAACAGAGAGTACACAGTGGCAGAATACCTGACCACTGTTACTGACCCAAACTTAAGGAAAGCTTTGACTATGTACAGATTCAGTGAGCATAGCCTTGCTATTGAGAAAGGCCGCTGTAGGCAGACCTGGCTCTCAAGAGAAGACAGGCTATGTGCACATTGCCCACAAAATTAGGTGGAAACTGAGCTGCACTTCCTAACATCCTGCCCAATGTATGACCATATTAGAGATACATATTTCCCTCAGATTACACAGATCCACAAAGAATTCGAAAACAAACCCGATGTTGATAAACTCCCATATCTACTGGGTGAAATACAACAGTGTGCCATCACAGCAGCAAGATTTGTGACCTGTTGCCACAATAAAAGGTCAACCAGTGAAGAACAAACACCATTGTAAATACAACCCATATTTATGCTTATTTATTTTCCCTTTTGTACTTTAACCATTTATACATCGTTACAACACTGTATATATACATAATATCACATATGTAATGTCTTTATTCTTTTGGAACTTCTGTGAGTGTAATGTTTACTGTTCATTTTTTAATTGTTTATTTCACTTTTGTATATTATCTACTTTACTTGCTTTGGAAATGTTAACTTGTGTTTCCCATGCCAATAAATCCCCTTGAATTAAATTGAGAGAGGGGGGGCTATGATCCTCCCCCCAGGGCACATCATGACACTCGACTAACCTGTACCCCCATACATTGACTCGGTACTGGTACCACAGTATATAACCTCAATATTGTAATTTTATTGTCACTTTTTTTTTTACTTAAGTTTATTTAGTACTTGTGGTTTTGACTTCATTTTCTGTACAGGCCAATGACTGTACAGACCAATTTCTGTACAGGCCAATTCTGATCTAACCATAAATACATATATTGTAGGGTGAGTTGACTTGGACGCACACACAGACAGAAATCAGTACCATGGACAGCCGCATGATCTTTAGGAACATTGATTGGACACATTTAAAAATATATATCTTTAAGTTTATTTTCACTGTTTTATAGCCTAGTTGATTTGATGATGTTTCCATATTTAAGTTGGAATGGGGCTGGAATAGCGGAGCTCCTGTTGTCTTTGTGCTAACTCGTGGTTCTAAATCAGTAGTTGTTTAGTAAACTGTAGAAAACATTTACTTGCTGGACAATGCTGTAGGT
Source organism: Salmo trutta (assembly GCF_901001165.1). Lineage (NCBI taxonomy): Eukaryota > Metazoa > Chordata > Actinopteri > Salmoniformes > Salmonidae > Salmo > Salmo trutta. The sequence goes on along the minus strand of NC_042961.1, from coordinate 8,788,829 downwards.
CATGTAACTGTTTGTTACATATTGAGGATTTCACAGGACAGATGTTGCTCTCTGGTTTTGTGGTGAAACAAAGGAATGTGTAGTTGAATTTATTCCCCCACTGTGTAACTGTGGTCTTTCTGCTGTCTCGGGCTTATTGTATTTCACGGTGGCGTATGAACAAATGGGTTATATAGCAAACAACGCAATTATCATAACATAGGTTGTTATATGGATTTGTTTAACTGGATTGGATTGGATTCCCCAGTGATTTTACCCACGCACCTCTACTGGTGTGTAGGCTAGTAAAGTGTGATTATTAAAACATTAGAAATATACAGAAGGAGAACACAAGACAAAGTATAATAAACAGGTAAGATAGATTCATCCCATACAGAAATAGAAGGCACAGTGAGCAGCCTACAGATTGTCCAAACTAGACAATTCATGACATTGGCATCCATATTAGATTTTAATATGGAGAGGAGGGTTAACGTCTAAAAACTGGACTTCCCCACTGCTTGGTGATGTAAGGGATGCATTTTGAGTAAGAACTGTTTCCCACTATGGTAAGGCCTGTACTTTCTGTCATGAAACACGTGCTGCTGCTGCTGCTAAACAGATAGGAATAATTCCCACTGAAATGACTCTAATGCATTAACTATGGAATTACATTTTACATTGTTTAATTAATTAAGAAAATAATTAATGACAGGTCAAAGTTTTTGTGTAAATGGTCAGCTGTTGGCTCTTACATGGGTTGGTACAGATAAGATACAAGTAGCATAAGCAAATCGGGTTCTCTTCTTAATAGCTTGACAATAAGCCTACATAAGAGTTACAATTTCTTCAGGAAAAATAGTTTACTTCCAGTCTCAAAGTGTGTGTGTGTGTGTGTGTGTATGTGTGTTTCATGTATGTGTTTACACAGGAAGCCCAATTCAGATTTTTTTCCACTAATTGGTCTTTTGACCTATCGATTCAGCTCTGAAAAATGTCTGATTAGAAAATATCTGATGTGATTGTTCAAAAGACAATTAGTGGAAACAGATCAGAATTTGTCTGCCTGTGAAAACAAAGCCATTTTGTCTTTAAATCCAGCCTGGTCTCTTACTGTCTGTGTTGATGATTGCTGTCATCCTGTTCATAGTCTACATTTGTTAACACAAAGAGAAAGTTTATCAGTAAACTCAGTACCTGTCTCACCTGGGTCCTCCTCAAATTTACCCCAAATAAACCGTGAATGTGTAGCGTACCTGAAAAGCCAGACAAACGGTAAGAGTAGGCTAAAGAAGAATTAAACCTATGATCTCAGTCACTGAACTAGGATAATAAGCTACTTTCAGAGAGAATGTTGGGCAGGCGACATTCCACAAGTTCCTTTACCACCCTGACCAATAACATCAGACCTGTAGCCTACTTCTCATTCATAAGTGAAAATAATACAATATAATACTGTACAATACAGTAGAACACATTATAATACAGTAAAATATAATAGAATACAGTAGAACACAATAGAATAGAGTAGAATAGAATACAGTAGAACACAATAGAATAGAGTAGAATATAATAGATTTCAGGAGAACACAATAGAGTAGTATATAATAGAATACAGTTGAACACAATAGAACACAGTAGAATAGAATACAGTAGAATGCAATAGAACACAGTAGAATATAATATAATACAGTAGAACACAATATAATAGAGTATAATATAATAGAATACAGTAGAACATAATAGAACAGAATATAATACAATAGAATACAGTAGAATGCAATATAATCGTTGCCTCTCCAGTATGTCTTGAAATGTAATATTGAAGTATTTGAAATATACACACTGTGTGCTGCACTGTAGTCTAAGTAAATATTTTATTATTTCTCAAATAAAAATGTAAAATATCTATGCAATAGTCTTACATTAAAATGTGTTAATACAATTAATATTTCAATGGATTCAATAATTAAAATATTGCCATCCATTTGTATTCAATCACTTTTTGACACCACCCCTTTTGACTTGAATGAAACCTTCCATATTCTGTATATTTGCTCATTGTAGAAGTGCTAAAAAAGTCACTTTTTGGACCTGAATGCCAAAACATTCCAGAGATAAAACGTGCTCAAGGTTGACCCATTTTGCATACCCCACCATCCATGTGACATCCATGTCTTCATCACTCAAAAGATAATCAGTTGACATTCATATAATTTAAAAGCTTACAAACAGGGTTGTCAAACTATTTTATAATTTCTTGAAAAAATATATTTTCACATTCACATATGTGGTAGCTTAGACCCTATTTTACATCATCTGAGGTTTTTGTGTTGTGCCCTCCATCAGGTTAGACATGTTCTCGAATACAGGGTGGCTGTCTTGTATAAATGTATAAATGTATAAATGTATAAATGTATAAATGTACTAAAATGTGAATTCAACTTTCCAATGGTATCATAAAGATGGTTGGAAATCCAGTCATCAGAGAATGTTGACTTTTGAGACGGGAAAATACAAAGCTTTTGAAATACAAAGCTGTCCAATAACAAATGGCTATCTCATAGCTAGAGCCCAACCGATATATTGTTTCCGGTATTATCGGCCGATATTGGTCTTTTACCGATATATCGATATCGGCCGATAATTCATTCCACCAATTATCGATAAATAGGATAAATAAAATGCAAATATGTTCTTTTTTTCTCAACTTCATTACGATTAGAAGGCTCAAACACGAGGTTACCACAGGATAGCAGGAAGTAGCTTTCTCAACAAAACCTCTCACAGTCCTAGCCTGGTTCCAAATTTGCATATCGGACGTTATTTGCAAAATTGGAACCAGGCTAGGTCTGTGAGATATTTGTTGAGAAAGCGCCTTCCCACTATCCTCTGGTAACCTCAGGGGTTATTATTTGACTTTGTGTGCATGTTGTCTGAATCTTTGTGTGGGTTTGGGTGTGTGCATGTGTTCATGTGTGTTCAATCATGAGGTGTTCCTAGGTGTGGATGGATGCATATGCATGCCCTCAGCTCTTCTTCTGTTATGCCATTACCTATGCCATCACCTCCGGAAAAACGAAAATTGTTTTTTCTCCATAAGACCAACAGGCTCAGAGAAAGATTCTACCCCCAAGACTGCTAAATAGTAAATTAATGCTACCCAAACTATCTGCACTGACCCTACACACTCACTAGACTTTACATACACACTGTATGCACACTCACCCACACACACTACATTGACACTCCCATACAAAACCCACACAAATTCACATACACTACATATGCACATACACAACACACACGCATACCAACACAACACAAACACACATACACATTACACACGCACACAAACACACTTTTACACTCATACTTTGCTGCTGATACTCTGTTCTTTATTTGATTCTTATTATTATCTATCCTGATGGCAAGTCACTTTACCCTGTCTTCTTGTACATACTGTGCATTCAGAAAGTATTCAGACACCTTCAGTTTTTCCTCATTTTGTTACGTTAGTCTTATTCTAAAATGGATTAAATCAAACATTTTCCTCGTCAATCTACACACAACACCCCCTAATGACAAAGCGAAAACAGGTTTTTAGAATTTTACAAATGTATAAAAAAATATTTCAAAAAAGAAATACCTTATTACATACAGTAAGTATTCAGACCCTTTGCTATGAGACTCGAAATTGAGCTCAGGTGCATCCTGTTTCCATTGATCATCCTTGAGATGTTTCTACAACTTGATTGGAGTCCAACTGAGGTAAATTAAATTGATTGAACATGATTTGGAAAGGTACACACCTGTCAATGCAAGGTCCCACAGTTGACAATGCATGTCTTGCAACCAAGCCATTTAGGTCGAAGGAATTGTCCTTAGAGCTCCGAGACAGGATTACGTCGAGGCACAGATCTGGGGAAGGGTACCAAAACATTTCTGCAGCATTGAAGGTCCCCAAGAACACAGTGGCCTCCATCATTCTGAAATGGAAGAAGTTTGGAACCACCAAGAACTGAGAAATCCGGGGAGAAAAGCCTTGGTTAGGGAGGTGACCAAGAATCCGATGGCCACTCTGACAGAGCTCCAGAGTTCCTCTGTGGAGATAGAAGAACCTTCCAGAAGGACAACCATCTCTGCAACACTTCACAAATCAGGCCTTTATGGTTGAGTGACCAGATGGAAGCCACTCCTCAGTAAAAGGCACATGACAGCACACTTGGAGTTTGCCAAAAGGCACCTAAAGACTCTCAGAACATGAGAAAGAAGATTCTCTGGTCGAATGAAACCAAGATTGAACTCTTTGTCCTGAATGCCAAGCGTCACATCTGGAGGAAACCTGGCACCATCCTTATGGTGACGCATTGATGTGGCAGCATCATGCTGTGGGGATGTTTTTCAGCGGCAGGGACCGGGAGGATCAAGGTAAAGATGAACGGAGAAAAGTACAGAGAGATCCAGAACACTCAGGACCTCAGACTGGAGGTTCACCTTCCAACAGGACAACGACCCTAAGCACACAGCCAAGACAACACAGGAGGGGCTTCGGGACAAGTCTCTGGATGTCCTTGAGTGGCTCAGCCAGACCCCAGACTTGAACCCGATCTAACATCTCTGGAGACACCTGAAAAAAGCTGTGCAGCAACACTCCCCATCCAACCTGACAGAGCTTGAGAGGATCTGCAGAGTAGAATGGGAGAAACTCCCCAAATACAGGAGTGCCAAGCTTGTAGCATCATACCCAAGAAGATACGATGCTGTAATCGCTGCCAAAGGTGCTTCAACAAATGACTGAGTAAAGTGTCTGAATACTTATGTAAATGTGATTTTTTTAAATAAATAGATAGTAGATTGATGAATGGGGGGTGGGCGGAAATCATTTAATCAATTTCAGAATAAGGCTGTAACCTAACAAAATGTGGAAAAGGTCGAGGGGACTGAATACTTTCCGAATGCACAGTATCTACCTCAAATATCTCGTACCTATGCACATTGATCTGGTACTGGTAGACTACTCCCTGTATATAGCTCCACATTGATCTGGTACTGGTAAACTACTCCCTGTATATAGCTCCACATTGATCTGGTACTGGTAGACTACTCCCTGTATATAGCTCCACATTGATCTGGTACTGGTAGACTGCTCCCTGTATATAGCTCCACATTGATCTGGTACTGGTAGACTACTCCCTGTATATAGCTCCACATTGATCTGGTACTGGTAGACTACTCCCTGTATGTAGCTCCACATTGATCTGGTACTGGTAGACTACTCCCTGTATATAGCTCCACATTGATCTGGTACTGGTAAACTACTCCCTGTATATAGCTCCACATTGATCTGGTACTGGTAGACTACTCCCTGTATATAGCTCCACATTGATCTGGTACTGGTAGACTACTCCCTGTATATAGCTCCACATTGATCTGGTACTGGTAGACTACTCCCTGTATATAGCTCCACATTGATCTGGTACTGGTAGACTACTCCCTGTATGTAGCTCCACATTGATCTGGTACTGGTAGACTACTCCCTGTATATAGCTCCACATTGATCTGGTACTGGAAGACTACTCCCTGTATATAGCTCCACATTGATCTGGTACTGGTAGACTGCTCCCTGTATATAGCTCCACATTGATCTGGTACTGGTAGACTACTCCCTGTATATAGCTCCACATTGATCTGGTACTGGTAAACTACTCCCTGTATATAGCTCCACATTGATCTGGTACTGGTAGACTATTCCTTGAATAAAAATCCCGTCTTGTGTATTTTATTTTATTCCTTTTGTGTTACTATTTTATTTGTATTATTATTTTTAAACTGCATTGTTGGGAAGGGCTCGTAAGCAAGCATTTCACAAGTCTACACCAGTTGTATTAGGCTGTGATTTGATTTGTGAAATAATCCATGGCTTATTTTGAGTACAGGTGATTATGATTCTTGGCATCATAACAACAATAGTCAGAGGAGTGGCATTGCAAGTTCCAACAGAATCACCTATATTCTCAACAGACCTACTGTATTTTCATTACAGTTTTTTCTTGGGCACAAAACGCAGTGCGGTACCCTTAGCACGCAAAACAGTAAAAAAAACTATTATTTGAATTTTGGAGCTAGAGGAAGTTACAGCATGCTTTAACTATTACCATCATTCATGAATAAGTTGATTTTAGGTGGTTTGAACAACCAATAGATTAACTACAAACTTAGAGTCCGACCGATATATAGTTTCACAAATATTATTGGACAATATTGGCCTTTTACCGCTACATTCATATAGGATGATAATTCCATACCGATACTCAATAAATAATATGAAAAAGGGAATATTTTCTCACCAAGTGTGTGTGTGTAGTACAGTATAGTACAGTAGACAAATATCTCTACAAAAGAGAACAGAGCCTGTAATCTGAGGATAATGGAGTTGTATTGTGTTGAATATATAGCGAACATGTCTTTAAATAACACTCCCTGGGAACCATTTCAAGACAAAACCTGTTTCTTGGTGGACTGTTTCCATATCTTTCTGACAGAGGCATGCCCATAAAGGCAGTTACTTTTATAAATGGCCAGCTGGGTATGTCTATGTTTGTTGCTTATATGGTAACTATGGTTGCAAAGCTACTGTTAATTTACCTAAATTACCGGAATCTTCAGAAATGTTGGTAATTAACCGGTAATCTATGGTAACTTTACTAATTTATACTTGATTTGTATTTTATTAATATATAGTATACATTTGTTATATCTATGTCCATATTGTCTATGAGTTTCGAGTGGATAGACCATATAGTTCAAGAGAATATAGCCTAATTAATGAAAAAAGGCATCTAATCAATGGGGCAGTAGGTAGCTTAGTGGTTAGCGTGTTGGACTAGTAACCGAAAGGTTGCAAGATCGAATCCCCGAGCTGACAAGTTAAAAATCTGTTGTTCTGAACAAGGCCGTTAACCCACTGGTCCTATGCTGTCATTGAAAATAAGAATTTGTTCTTAACTGACCTGTGTAGTTAAATAAAGGTAAAAACAATGGCATAATTTTCAATGAAATCTGCAACTCTTCAAACTATTGACTTTTTTCACAACTGCCACCAGTTTGGCGCCAAAACATTTACAACAAAGACAAACTGACATAGTAAAATACATAAAAGTGTCTAACAATATATAAAAACTATATTTCATCCTGAAACCCACATACAGTACAGTATGAAACAAGAATGGTATCACTAAGTTTATTTTAGATATTATTAGATATTTTATTATTTTAGATATTATATATGTGATAAGGCCACACAGATAGACAGATATAATTACAGACACCTGTGACAATCTTAAGTACCCAAAAAGGCCACTAGATGTCACCTGATGAAATTCCAAATAAAGATTGAATGTTACTAAACTTCTGGTAATTCACTGGTGAACTTTTAATGTTTCCAGTAATATACCCATCCTTTGCAACCCGAATTGTAATCCAGGTACTGCTTTCGAATATAACACATCTTGTTTTCTATACAGTAACTTTATTTCTTGTTAAAGCTTGTCTTTCTCAGCTGTTCCAGACTGTTCAGTTTTATGGAGGATTTCAAAAGGTAGGATGTGAAAACCTAAGTAATAATACACTACATGACCAAAAGTATGTGGATACCTGCTTGTCGAGCATCTCATTTCAAAATCATGGGCATTAATATGGAGTTGGTCCCCCCTTTGCTTCTATAACAGCCTCTGCTCTTCTTGGAATGCTTTCCACTAGATGTAGGAACATTGCTGCGGGGACTTGCTTCCATTCAGCCACAAGAGCATTAGTGAGGTTGGGCACTAATGTTGGACGATTAGGCCTTGCTCACAGTCCACGTTCCAATTAATCCCAAAGGTGTTCGATGAGGTTGAGGTCAGGGCTCTGTGCAGGCCAGTCAATTTCTTCCACACTGATCTCGACAAACCATTTCTGTATGGACTTCGCTTTGCGCACGGGGGCATTGTCATGCTGAAACAGGAAAGGGCCTTTCCCAAACTTTTGCCACGAAGGTGGTAGCACAGAATTGACTAGAATGTTATTGTATACTGTAGCGTTAAGATTTCCCTTCACTGGAACTAAGGGGCCTAGCCCGAACCATGAAAAACAGCCCCAGACCATTATTCCTCCTCCACCAAACTTAACAGTTGACACTATGCATTCGGCAGGTAGCATTCTCCTGCATCCGCCAAACCCAGATTAGTCCGTTGGACTGCCAGATGGTGAAGAGTGATTCATCACTCCAGAGTACGCGTTTCCACTGCTCCAGAGTCCAATGGCGGTGAGCTTTACACCACTCCAGCCGACGCTTGGCATTGCGCATGGTGATCTTAGGCTTGTGTGCGGCTGCTCGGTCATGGAAACCCATTTCATGAAGCTCCCAATGAACAGTTCTTGTGTGGATGTTGCTTCCAGAGGCAGTTTGGAACTCGGTAGTGAGTGTTGCAATCAAGGAAAGACGATTTTTACGTGCTATGCGCTTCAGCACTTGGCAGCCCCGTTCTGTGAGCTTGTGTGGCCTACCACTTCAGGGTTGAGCTGTTGTTGCTCCTAGACGTTTTCACTTCACAATAATAGCACTTATAGTTGACCGGGGCAGCTCTAACAGGGCAGGAATTTGAAGAACTGACTTGTTGGAAAGGTGGCATCCTATGACGGTGTCATGTTGAAAGTCACTGAGCTCTTCAGTATGGCCCCTTCTACTGCCAATGTTTGTCTATGGAGATTGCATGGCTGTGTGCTCGATTTTATACACCTGTTAGCAACGGGTGTGGCTGAAATAGCCGAATCCACAAATTTAAATGGGTGTCCACATACTTTTGTATATATAGAGTACTAAAGCTTTAGTTTGAATTTCTCTGGATCAAGAGATAAAGCTAGTCATGAATATTAACTCTACTTTCTTTCAGGAGAGTGTAACGTTCGTTGTTGGAATGAGACCAAGGCGCAGTGTGGGTTGGGTTCATCATACTTTAATATAAACTGTGAACCAGAAAAAAACAAAACAAGAAGCAACACAACGAACGAACCGTTTCGCAGGCTACTCACAGCAATGCAAAAACAACTTCCCACACAAGACAGGTGGAAAAAGGGCTACCTAAGTATGGCTCCCAATCAGCGACAACGATGTACAGCTGTCCCTGATTGAGAGCCATACCAGGCCAAAACACAGAAATACAAAACATAGATAGAGAACATAGAATACCCACCCCAACTCACGCCCTGACCAAACCAAAATAGAGACATAAAAAGGAACTCTAAGATCAGGGCGTGACAGGGAGGGAGTGAAGGAAATGCAGAGTGAATGTTCATGACTGCATGGCTGTATCTCTTGGTTCTGAGAAATTCAACTACAGTACTAATAATAATGTATTTATTTTTTTGTGACAGAGACATTGAAAATATTGACACATTGAATCATCAACAGTCAGATGCATTGCACCATCACGCTTTCGCTTGCAGTCACGTGCATTAGTGGTTATATTCTCTGTGTTTTTTCTCTTCCACTATTCATTCATTAATACCAGGCACACATTAAACATTTTCTGGAATTTGATTCCAGAGGGGAACAACATAAAAAAGAAAAATCTGATTGGGTAAGTGTTGTTTCACATATTGGAATTCTGCGGTTATCATTTGCTGCTTCCTGAGTACGTGACCCTATAGAAATAGGCCTAATGCACAGAGATGTATTTCCCCAGGAACGTTATCCAATCTGTTTGCGTTTTACCTCATAACTCAGGTCCTGAAGGGCTACTAGGTGTAGGACGATGGTTGCAGGTCAAATAATCACTAAACAATGGTCTTCAAGTCTGTACTAGAGTGGGATTATTATTAGAAACAGGACACATGACAAATGAGACAGTTCCCCGAATGAACATCAATTTGCTTTATCTCAACACCACATCATCAGACAAGGAACCAATAGATGGACGTTCAACATAATAACATGTTTAAACAATTTAAAACTAGAAAAGAGTTCTGAACTTTCAGAGGAAGACTCAAGACTGTCATTATAACTCTCTACGATAGTACAAATATTGACTGTGCTGCTTGACGGCAACCCAACAAGGCATCATATTCATGTTTATCAATTGATAAATATATGTCATTAGAAAAGGTGAAGATAAACACATAGGAAATGTAGGCATTCATGGTATTTTTGTCCCTGTAGGCATTAATGTGCAAAAAAAACAAAAACACATTCTCATCTTTCAAAATATGGATATATCTCAACTCATATTTTCACACACAGCAGCAGGTGAAGGAATCATTGATCACTTGTTTTTTTTGGGGGGGGGGGGCCACCTTTTGAACATCCATGGCTCTGTTTGGTCTTGAATGACATCTTAGTATTAGTATACCGGTATGTGAAACACAAGTCCATATTTCACAGTGTAGGTTTATAACGCACTTTGTGAACAACACTACAAAGTGATGCGTTCAGTCACAGTAGAGCAATTCCACGATAACAGAATTATGCTTTGACTCCGATTTTTTGCATTAGAATGTATGCCAAAGAAAAACCATTGATTTTAAAGTTTAAAAATCTCCCTCAGTTTTCCCAAAACTGTTAAATATCTCTGACATGACACCTTGAGCTTGGGGGGGAAAAAATGTGGTTATTGAACTACAATAAATGAAGTGAATTTACATCTGGTAATGTAATTATGGTAATGGTTTTACAGCATGGGTCCCTGATCTGTACTACACAGAAATGCATAATTATGGATGAGTGTCATTCTCTTCATGGTGATGTATCCTGAATAGGTACACAAAGGTAGAATTATGTAATATCTTTATTTTAGTGTCCTAGAATAGATTATAGTGTACTCTACTGTACTGAACGATACTTTTCTGTACTGTACTCTACTGTGCTTCACTGTACTGTGTACTGTACTGTACTGTGCTATCCTAACTTGTGAAACATAGATGTCTATGATTGGTTCAAATGTTGTGTTTTGATGCACAGTATTTCTAAGACCTTTTAAGACTTTTTCCATCTGACCAGAAATCAAAGCCTTTGCTGATTTTTAGAATGGAAAATGGTTGAAAACGTAAATATGCCTTGCTTTCTCAAAAATATAGACTCTTAGCTTTCATTTGACATGCTCCTATGCACTTCACATGTTGGTGCTCATGGGTCCTTTTACATGGAAATGCCCAGTACAAATAGCTTCTCTTCAGTGAATTTTAGTGCAATCTATTTAATGTTATACACAAATGTATATGTTATTATTGCATAACTTTGGTGTTACATTGCATGTTTAATGTAGACATAATCTTCAAAATAATAAACAAACAAACACTGGTACTAAGTGAAGTGTTATTCTACAGAGCCACCAATTCTTAATCAACTTTTCTTATTTTTTTTAACAAATAGAGTAACTTTTCCTGACTGGTAATCAACACAGAATTTGTGATGGTGTTATAGGATTTTCACAAGTTCACGTTGAGAGGAATAACTGCATTTTGATGTTTCCATTAAGGAACAACACACTTTGGTATTACAGTAACATCCACTCACTCAATAAAAAATGCTTACAAAAATGTCTCAACATGCAGGGACGGTCCCTGCTAGCTTTGGTTCATCATGTACTGCCTTGTACGTCGGTAGATCCATTTGGCCATTCTTCAAGGAGGCGAACGTTGAATCGGCATCGCTGGTGGAGAATGTTTGTGGTCCCCAGCATCGTTGGATCAGCATGACAGTAGCCAGAAACAGTGAGCTGAGGATAAGAGAGAATCCACTGAGGAAGAATGCTGCAGTATAGTCACCAGTCCAGTCCACCAACCAGCCTGAAACCAAGAGAAAGAGTTAGGCTGGGAATTTCAACGGACGTTTCATACCAACAACAGAGTCCAGACTATAACATACTGAGAACGATGGAATCATGATATTCAGAATCAAGATGTGCAATTTGAAAATGGTACATGCACTATGTGTGTTACTATTGAGTTGTTCTCTCCTCATCCTCACCTCCTATTGGTGGGCTAACCAGGTAGGGTATGGCATGTAAGAAGTTGACCACACCCAGGGCTGAGGATAGGTACGATGAGCCCACCAAGTCAGACGTCACCACTGGTATGAGGGCAGAGTAGGCACCATCAAAATAGCCATAGAGCATGGAGAAAGGCACCAGCAGGGTGAAAGAACGTAGCAGAGGAATCAGGAGGCAGGAGAGACCCTCCATACCCACAGCAAACATGAAGCTCACTTTCCGGTACTTCTTCACACACCTACAAGAGGGGAACGCAGACTTAGCTGGCAGTATGTTACAGCTAGCAGTATGTTACAACCCTAGAGAATGTGGCCATGCAGTGTGTGACAGGCCCAAGACCATAGTTTTGAAAGCATCATGACAAATATTTTGACTATGGCTACAGTCTATTTGGGTGATGCTATAGAAAATGTGTGTGTGTGGGGGGGTGCAAACTATTCTGTATATGTGACATACTTCCTGTCAGTGAGCCAGCTGAACGTGATGTTTCCTACGATTCCGGTGACCCCCAGGATGGACATGAGGAAGGCAGCCTGCTGGTGCTCCACGCCCACACTGAGGGCATAAGGCACCAGGTAGGCAAATGGCACACTACAGCCGTACGCCAGGAACAGGAAGGACACGGACAGCAGCATGAAGTCAGGCATCAGCAGGAAGCTAAACTCCTCCATTGACTGAAGGCAGAGGCACCCTCCCAACTTAGGCCCCGCCAGGGCACCAATTGGCCCAGGGGCAGCCAGGCCAGCCAAAACCTTAGCATCTACTAACTCTGCTAGTTTTGCATCCGCAACCTTTGTGTCTACAGGCTTAACATCAGCGAGCTGGCTACCGATGACAAGGTTCTCCATTAGTTTAATGTCCTTCAGCTTCCCGTTGGCTAGATTTTGATCCGCTAGCTTGATCTCTTCAAGCATTTTCTCTGTTAGCGCGCTATTCACATTCACAACCATGCCCTCTACTATCGTCATGTCTGCCAGCCTCGAGTCAGCTAGTTGTACATTTGCAAGGAGTGCCTCTGCTAGTTTCATTTCAGTGAGTTTAATTTCTGCAAGTTTATCAGTTTCAAGCTTAACATCTGTTACATTCACAAACTCTGTATTGGGGTCCAACGGCTTTATGCCTGGAAGTGTTGTGTCCATTACCTTCCCTTCTGCTAGCTTGGCATTCACCAATGGGATGGCATACCCATTCTCAAGCTCTGCTGTCTTGTGCCACCTCTGTCCTCTACCTTTAGGCACCAGGGGCCTCATAAGGGCCCCGCAGACACACAGGTTGGACACAAACCCTCCCAGAATCAGCAAGGCCCCCCTCCAGGAGTAATGTTCAATCAGGAGATGCACAGCAGGGGCCAGGATGAAGGTCCCAATCCCAGTCCCAGACATTGCTATCCCATAGGCCAGTGCTTTCCTCTCGTTGAAATAGGACCCAACCATGGCCACCGCTGGAGTGTAGCTGAGGGCAAATCCCAACCCTACGAGGAGAGAGTTGGGGATGGAGTCATGACAGCTACAGTTCTGTTCTGTCATTAGAATCAACACAAGTATCCATAATGCAACAGCACCCTCTTGTGCCAAAGTCCTAAAAACAATGTGATGACATCTCCAGTGAGAGACGGGGCCGTACCTGTGAGGACGCCCAGGGTGAGGTAGAGGTACTCCAGACTGGTGGCAAAGGAGCTGAGGATCAGGCCGGCAGAGGACAGGACACCTCCCATGATCACAGTGGCTTGGGTGGACAGACGGTTCCCGATGAAGCTGCCAAGAGGAGCTGGAAAAAAACAATACATAGACAAAGTTATCATCCTCACATCAAGAGGAAAATGTGACAGACTTATCGCTTGGATTGGATGTAGCTGAGACTCAATCCATTGTAATACACATCAAGTCTGTTATTGACATGAAAGTTCAGAGCAGGCCAGTAGTACATGCTTGACTCAAAGATTAAGCCATGCAAGTCTAAGAACACACGGCCAGTACAGTGAAACTGTTAATGGCTCATTAAACAACCGCTTGTAAAAGTCCAACAAACTCTGGCACAGATGTTATGTAAGTCCAGGCTAATGATAAATTGGGGCCAAGTTTCATTATTTGATGTAAATCCTTGAATATCAGTAAAAAGTGCATCAGGATCGACACCGCCCTGTTCAAACTAACCTAAGTGGCAAAACAAACAAACTAGCTTTCGATTGGATACTTTGGGGTCCCTAGGGGAAGTCATACAGCCGGGAGAGGATTTTTATAATGAAGAATGTGTTTGTTTTAATTTACTGTGTTTTGTATCGTAATGTGTATTTAATGTGTATATTTATGTTTATCTATAATTGCCTATTGATGTGTTCGTTTTTGTATTGTGCACAGCTCATTTTCTAAAGAGACTTTAGTCTCAATATGACTAAAAACATTATTATCTTTCCCTATATCTCTTATCATCAACAGATGTTTCCAAGGGGCTGTGGAATCCCCATCAGTGGAGGCTCCTCAGAGGAGAAAGGGGAGGACCATCCTCCTCAGTGAATTTCATAAAAATACAAATAGTGAAACATTAAAAAAACGTATCCTTTTTAGATAAAACTATACTCAATATTTTCAAGTCACCAAATAATTGATTAAAACACACTGGTTTGCAATGAAGGTCTACAGTAGCCTCAACAGCACTCTGTAGGGTAGCACTATGGTGCAGCCGGAAGAGCGCTAGCTTCTGTCCTCCTCTGGGTACATTGACTTCAATACAAAACCAAGGAGCCTCATGGACTTACACAGTAATTATGACAACTTCCGGAGGATGTCCTCCAACGTACCAGAGCTCTTGCAGCATGAACTGACATGTTGTCCACCCAATCAAAGGATCAGAGAATGAATCTTGTACTGAAAGCAGAAGCTACAGCTAGCTAGCACTGCAGTGCATACAATGTGGTGAGTAGTTGACTCAAAGAGAGAGAAAGACAATAGTTTAACAAATGAAAACACAGATATTTCATTGTATTTTTTTAAATGTTCACTTAGCTAGCTAGTTTAGCCTACTCAAACAGAGAGGGATGCTATGTTAGCTAGCTGTCTATCCAACACTGGAACTCTTCCAAGTCAAGGTAAGCATTTATTCATTTATTGCCACCAGGGCCTGCCAGTGTAACTACTAAACTGCAATGCATGATTTTTTACATTTTAGTAGACACTCTTATCCAGAGCAACTTACAGTAGTGAGGGCAGACATTTTCATACTGGTCCCTTGTGGGAATCAAACCCACAACCCTGGTGTGGCAAGAACCATGCTCTACCAATTGAGCCACACGGGATAATTGTAGTGGGGTTACTAACACATTAGTTCTAGTAGCTATGTTGACTATGGCAATGTAGGCTGTGTGTAGCGGTTAGCAGTTATGATATGGTTTGACTTGGGAAGGTTTTTTGCCTGGTCACTGCCAGCTGATGTGTTGTGCACTGAAGTCCACAGGCGAAGGGAAAAGGTGAGAGGAGAGCGCATAGATAGTTGCGAGAAGGAATTATATATACACAACGAGCAAAGTGATCATGCTGTTTGTATGTGGCTGCTATGAAAGTGAACTGTCTTTGCGTGTGATCAAGGGTGTATTCATTCCGCTGATTCTGTTGAAAAACGTTTCTTAAACGGAAGCAAATGGAACGAAAAGGGGATAAACATACCTGAATTTGCCCAACAGAAACTCAGATTTGCAACTGTTGGACTAATAATCACACCCTAGATCAGATAGCAAGAGAGTGCAAGCCGGTGTTGAATGTGTCAGTGTCTATCACGGCACCGACCGCCACTTATCCCCATGATTCCAAAGTCACTCCTGGGGATTGCCCAGACTGCACTGCATGTGCCCAGACAGCCCTCCCACAACTTTTACAATAGCTGAGGGGTACTAAAATCAGGTGAAGACAGCTGGTCAAATCATTTCATGTAATCATCATGTTAATGTTGCAGATTGTGTCATTTCCTTTTGCAAAGTTACAGCAGGTGTATCAAGATTGCCATGTCATGATTAGGAAAGGCAAAGGCTTGGGTAGACAACTCTCTTATCCTAATGCTCCATCTTCTAATCTTACTTATTAAGGGCACATGTTCTTTTGAGGTTATTGGGCATATACAGTGCATTTGGAAAGTTTTCAAACCCCTTCCCTTTTTCAACATTTTGTTATGTTACAGCCTTATTATAAAATGGATTAAACAAAGCATTTTCCTCATCAATCTACACACAATACCCCATACCCCATAGTGACAAAGCAAAAACAGGTTTAGAAATTTTTGCAAATTAAAAAAACGAAATATCACATTTACAAAAGTATTCAGACTGTTTGCTATGAGACTCGAAATTGAGCACAGGTGCATCCTGTTTCCATTGATCATCCTTGAGATGTTTCTATAACTTGATTGGTGTTATGGCTGTCGTTGGAGGAAGGGGACCAAAGCGCAGCGTGGTAAGTGTTCATTATTAATTTATTAAACAATGAAACACTAGAACAAAGAAACAAAACAAAAAGCCAAACAGTTCCGTCAGGTAACGAAATACAAAACAGAAAACAACTACCCACAAAACACAGATGGGAAAAGGCTGCCTACGTATGGTTCCCAATCAGAGACAACGATAGACAGCTGCCTCTGATTGGAAACCATACCTGGCCAAAACATAGAAATATAAATACATGGAATGCCCACCCCATATCACACCCTGACCTAACTAAACAGAGAAAAACGGCTCTCAGGTCAGGGCGTGACAATTGGAGTCCACCTGTGGTAAATTTAATTGAATGGACATGATGTCTGCAGCATTGAAGGTCCCCAAGAACACAGAGGCCTCCATCATTCTTAAAATGGAAGAAGACTCTTCCTAAAGCTGGCCACCTGGCCAAAATGAGCAATTGGTTGAGAAGGGTCTTGCTCAGGGAGGTGACCAAGAACCTGATGGTCACTCTGACAGAGCTCCAGAGTTCCTCTGTGGAGAAGGGAGAACCTTCCAGAAGGACAACCATCTCTGCAGCATTCCACCAACCAGGCCTTTATGGTAGAGTGGCCAGACAGAAACCATTCCTCAGTAAAAAGCACATGACAGCCCGCTTGGAGTTTGCCAAAAGGCACCTAAAGGACTCTCAGACCATGAGAAACAAGATTCTCTGTTCTGATGAAACCAAGATTGAACTCTTTGGCCTTAATGCCAAGCGTCACATCTGAAGGAAAGCTGGCACCATCCCTACGGTGAAGCATGGCGGTGGCAGCATCATGCTGTGAGGATGTTTTTCAGCTGCATGGAATGGGAGACTAGTCAGGATCAAGGGAAAGATAAACGGAGCAAAGTACAGATAGATCCTTGATGAAAACCTGCTCCAGAGTGCTCAGGACCTCACACTGGGGCAATGGTTCACCTTCCAACAGGACAACGACCCTAAGTACACAGCCAAGACAATGCAGGAGTGGCTTCGGGACAAGTTTCTGAATGTCCTTGAGTGGCCCAGCCAGAGCCCAGACTTGAACCTGATTGAACATCTCTGGAGAGACCTGAAAATAGCTGTGCAGCAACGCTCCCCATCCAACCTGACAGAGCTTGAGAGGATCTGCAGAGATGAATGGGAGAAACTCCCCAAATACAGGAGTGCCAAGCTTGTAGCGTCAAACCCAAGAAGACTCGAGGCTGTAATCGCTGCCAAAGGTGCTTCAAGAAAGTACTGAGTAAAGTGTGCATGTCTGAGATTCAATGCATGCAAAATGCTCATAATATGTCCAGAGACGCCTGAGTAAATTTTCAAAGAATGATATTCCTTTTTGGCGAAGTGTCGTCACTTGAAATGTTCATGTGACATATAAGGTGATGCAAACCACACATTTTATAATACATTGTCTATTACGTCGGGAAGAAAACGATACATTTTTTTCTTCAGAAATGTGTTATTTTGGGTCTCCTTGGGCAGTCCTAATCACAGCATAATGTTCATGCAAGGAGAACTGGGTCCGGGTCTCTGTGTTACACAGCAGATGTATCAAGATTTGCCATTTCCTGATAAGGAAAGGCATATGTTCGAGGTAGACAAATTCTTTATCATAATGCGCTACCTCCCAATCATAATTATTAGGGGCATATATTTATTTTTAATTTATTGCGAGTATAAAGTGCACTACTAGTACACTTAATCTGTGCTTTTATGCTTGTGAATCTGTTTCTGCTCCTTTTATAGCTAACAGAATCTATGGAGGTATAATTTCCTCAGGCCCCAGAGATAATTATAAATAGCTTGAGAATTAATCAAACCCAGACTATAAATACATAAATACATTTTTTTTATATAAAAAGGGACACTCAAGGTGTTCAAATTGCTGGTAAGGAAATCCTCTAGTCATGGCTGACTCTCACCAAAGAGGAAGGTGGTGCAGTCGACTAGCGAGTGGATCCAGGCCGTGCCAGAGTAGTCCCGACCAAAGTGCATCTGGAACTCCACAAAGAAGATTGACACACATCTAAAAATAAAAAGGAGAAAGAACCGTGTGAGTTTCAACATTGCACTGGCAAACTGTTCTTCAGGGTATAATCAGGTATAGGACTGGACTGGTTTATTTGACATGGACATAGTATATACACTGAGGGTAAAAAACATTAGGAACACCTTCCTAATATTGAGACCCTTTTGCCCTCAGAACAGCCTCAAATCATCAGGGCATGGATTCTACAAGGTGTCAAAAGCGTTCCACAGGGATGTTGACTCAGTTGTGTCAAGTTGGTTGGATGTCCTTTGGGTGGTAGACCATTCTTGATACACATGGGAAACTGTTGAGCGTGAAAATCCCAGCAGTGTTGCAGTTCTTTAGACACTCAAACCGGTGCGCCTGGCACCTACTACCATAACCTGTTCAAAGGTACTTAAATGTTTTGTCTTGCCCATTCACCCTCTGAATGGCACACATACACATTCCACGTCTCTGCCATCACTAGCACATGAGAGGCTGCTTAGATATTACTGTACTGTTGGAGCTAGAAACACAAGCATTTCGCTACACCCGCAATAACATCTGCTGAACACGTGTATGTGACAAATAAAATTTGATTTGAATTGTCTCAAGACTTAAAAATACTTATTCAACCTGTCTCCTCCCCTTCATCTACACTGGTTGAAGTGGATTTAACAAGTGACATCAATAAGGGATCATAGCTTTCACCTTAATTCACCAAGTCAGTCTGTCATAGAAATAGCAGGTGTTGTTAATGTTTTGTATTCTCAGTGTATGCCACAATAATGAGCTTTGTCGATACAATTTAGAAATTAAGACCAGTGACTGAATTTAAGTGCACTGACATGAATCCCTAAAGAAAAACACGATTAAATCAAAACACTAAATACGGGATAAGTGAGGAATAGATTTGATTAATATAGTTCAGGAATAGATTTGATTAATATAATTAGAGATGAGGAATCGAGTTGAGAAATTGAGTTGAGGAATAGAGTTGAGGAATTGTTTGAGTTACAGTAGTTCCATTCAGCAACACGGTACCCAATAACCAATAACCTAAGCTGACTGTATAGTTTGTTCATGCTGAGCGTTTAAAAATTATGTAAGGGTTTTTTACACTGTGAAGGCTTATGGCATGTGACCAAAGCACATGTGGAGAGTGGAATTTTAATTCTCTCTCTCTTTAAGCTACCTAGAGAAGGAGGAACAGTCCAACGCAGAGGAGCGCAGCATTCACCAACCTACCAAGTACCAGTGTAATCAAACTTAAACCAGAGCATCTTACTAGCCAGTCTGATTTTTTTTAAAGTGTGTGACACGAAATACATACATAAAGTCCTTGTAACTTCTTCACTTACATGAAAAGTGGCATTTGTATGCATAAACAATATTTTCTGTCACTAGGGACTCAACAATACCTAACAGAAACACACAATAGGTACCAAACCTGCGTTGAACATGTGTCCGGGTGTCTGATTTAAAAGCATGCCTTTTTAAATCTGAGCTGACAAAAGGCTAAACGAATCGCTGACTCATCACAAACCTGACTGGTTCCCAAAACAGCTAGTTAGATCACACTGATCATACAGAAACATGATGTCACCTGACATGCATGGAACAGATAAAGGGACAACAACATTAACATGATGTCTGATTTCATTCCAGTTTATATTGCATTCAACGTCAACCGCCCGCTGTAATATCCCAAAGTTATCTTCACACAAAATAATCCTCACCATGGGAGCCTAGCAGCTGTCAGGACAAAACACATACCTTACAAATACTCTGCAAAAAGACAAGGGCAAAACATATCCAGAGATTCTACGATGTCACAAACATGTCAAATGAGGTGTTATGAAAGGTTCAGTTCAATCTCCTTGTGTCACCCAATTCCCCAACTTCTACCCGGTTACTCATCCCTGCACCTTCGAGGCTGCTGCCCTGTGTACATAGACATGGAATCACTGGTCACTTTAATAATGTTTGCAGACTGTTTTACTCATTTCATATGTTTATATTATATTCTACTTTATTGTAGTCAATGCCACTCCGACATTGCTCGTCCTAATATTATATATTTCTTATTTTACTTTTAGATGTGTGTACTGTTGTGAATTGTTAGATATTACTGCACTGTTGGAGCTAAGAACACAAACATTTCACTACACCCACAATAACATCTGCTGAATATCTGTATGTGACCAATAACATTTGACTTGAGGACTATAGTCCCCCTGACACACACACACACACACAGCTCCAAAGGCTCACCTAGTGACAGCACGGGTGCAGATGGTGACTAGGAAGCAGCCGGCCACAACCATCCATCCCCAGCCTCCATCAGGAGGGGCTACCGGTGCCCCTCTGGGACTTTTTCCCTCTGGTGTCATTCCTTCTGTGCCACCGCCGTGCTGCTGCTGGCCTCTCTTTTGCTACCTTCCTCTCTGGTCCTGGGGCTGGCTCCTGTGCTGTTCTGTGTTACGGTAATATGCGTCCTCCAGGAAGATCACCAAACCCAGCCACACTCCGCACAACTCCAGGGCTTGTCTCTGTTGACCCCTTCTCTTATTCTCTGCAGCACCAGGCGTGGGAGCAGCTGTCTATGGTAAGGCAGTGTAGAACACAAGAGGATATTTACAATGTTTTAAAAAACTGTCTGATATCACATCCTAGTAGTTACTTACTATTACAATACAGTTCGTGTTTCTATGGTGAAAATCTGCTGCCAGATGAAAGGTCACAATTTTAAAAAGGATACATGTTTGATAAACAATTTTGTATAGGAATGATATGGCCCATTTTGACCACAAACATGAACAATAACTACATCACATACAGCCTCAAAACAAGGCCAAGGCATTTGGAATGAATCACTTTAAGGTCTCGGTCTCTAATTCAATTGACCATCAACATCTTCATTTTCTAGCAACAGCTTCATCGGCATCTTTAGCGGACAGATGAACAAAAACTGTCCAAACAAAAGGCTACCCCAATGGACCACTAGAGATCCCAGTAGGGCGAAGAAAAGACGTGTTGTTGATGCGGAACCTTGCACGGAGACGCAGCGTACAAAACCAAACAAAGGCCAGGATTCTCCTTTCTCCAGTGCTGCGCTCTGGTGTGACACTGAGAGAGGGACTATCATATGCTTCAACACATTGTAGCTGAAAACAACACAACTCCCCGTTATTTGAAGAAGAAAAAAAACATGTCTATGTCACGTTTCCCTCCTCCCTAGCTGTAGCACGCTGTTCAGACTACGAGGGTGGGTCAAACATGGACCCACTAGACTAGCCACTCTGGCCCTGCCACCTAGGAACATCCCAAACAACACCCATACGTGGTGAGAATTGTATGGTCATGTTTACATTCACATTGATAAGGATGAGAAGTAGGAGTCATATAAGCTACAAATGGGGACCAAACTAATCAGGTCAAGTTCAAGACCATCCCGGGGATGTGGTCAGATAACTGCAGGAGGACATGTTGAATGTCTCATTATGACCACCTGAGTGGTCAATCTGTTAATCCTTATGTGCCCTTTAAATTCCAATTCCTACATTTGCATAGCATTTACATCCTTAAAGAGAAAGAAGAGAGAGGGGGAGAGATAGGGGGGTGGGATCCTTGTGTGTGTGTGTGTGTGTGTGTGTGTGTGTGTGTGTGTGTGTGTGTGTGTGTACTTGTTTTCCTACATTATCAGGATCCCATATGTCCTAACACTTCACCTGAATTTCCTGAAAAGGTGGGAAAACAATAACTTGTTCAAATCGTCCTGAATTTGTTCAAATGCTATTTGAAGCTTAAGGGTTAGGTTTGGTGTTTTGGGGGTTAAAGTTATTGATAGCGGGAAAATAGGATTTTTAATGGTCAAACGTTTTTGACACTGAAACACGTGTCTTATCTTACTAGCGGCTGACTGGTGAATTTATTGAGTATGTTTTACTTCTGGGTAATTCCACGGTAACAGAATGACGCCGAGACTCCACCTACTCACTTTATAATGTATGCCAAACAAAAACCATTGATTTCAAAGTTAAACAAACCATTACTACTTCGAACAATTTCCACAGAAAAACAAAACAAATTAACTCGAAGAACAGTGCAGAGGTAAAGTTTTGTAACAGAATCACAGTAAAAACTACCGTGGCTCTTTATGTTACCACATTTTAACATTCAAAGACGTCTGCAGAAATAATGGGGTGTCAGCTATGATATGACACCATGAATTAAAAAAGATATATGTTGGTTATAGAACTACAGTAAGTGAAGTGGATAATTATTCTAATGAGCTTCACCACCAAACAAGACCAAAAACCTTTGCCTTTAACCTTTAATTCAAATTGTTCTACTATGGAAAATGGTTAGATATGCTTTAATTTCTCAAAAATATTGACACTCTTATGAACTTCACATGTAAGTGCATTGGGCTTTTTACATAGAAATGTCTTTACTATGACTTTGATATGTAGTTGTCTTGCCTAGCTACCTTAAGATGAATGCAACTGTAAGTCGCTCTGGGTAAGAGTGTCTGCTAAATGTAATGTGAGTGTAGATAGAGAAAGAGATAGAAGAGATAAGAGTGTGAAGAGTCCAGTAAACAGTGGACTATTACCATCCAAGGGGGCCCCTTTGTTTGCTGGTGGTTTCTCCATGTGACTCAGTAGTCACCATGCAGTTTGCTGGCACCACACTGCCACTTTTCAAGCCACTCAACCTATGGGGGATGGCTTCCTGACTGACCAGATCAAACCAGTTTAACTCTTTTTGGTAGCACATTTCTCTCCACTGGCACTAATAACAATCCCACCCCCATGGATTTTGGCATGCCCGAAACATGGAGGTGGGACAGTTATACTATTGTTTTTGGGGATTTCAATAATATTTGTCAATTAGTAATATGAATATTCTGTAGATGCAAGTAATGTTGCTTATCTCAGAGACAAGCAAATCACAAGACCTACTGTAAATAGCGTTTCTTAGTATAATTGTTTTTCTTAACGTCTTTGGGCTCCATCAGAGGGTTCAATCAGATAATAGTTCAGCACCATCCCTCTGGAATCCCTTCTCACCTAGGGCTATGTGATTCACACAGCCTCTTTCAAGGGAAGGGACATACAGACGCGTCATAAACTACAACAAAGGAGGCTGGATTTTCTTCCTATGAAAAGCAGCCAATTTAAATATTGAATACATGTTCGAAACGCTATGTTGGAAATGTTATTACTTCCCGAAAACATTTGAGCAAAAAAACTAAAGTAGCCTAAATTCAGAACATTTTGCCATCTAAGAAACCCTTCAGACAAACACAACGTCAACTCGGTTTGCAGGTTTACATATCCCAAAATGTTTTATATTTATTGAACAGGGTCCATAAAATCCTCCGTGCTGCATTAAAATAACCATTGGCCTTTCCATATTAAATAAGGATGATGAGGAATAG
This sequence comes from Salmo trutta, assembly GCF_901001165.1. Lineage (NCBI taxonomy): Eukaryota > Metazoa > Chordata > Actinopteri > Salmoniformes > Salmonidae > Salmo > Salmo trutta. The sequence goes on along the minus strand of NC_042961.1, from coordinate 8,764,925 downwards.
GCTATAATACATCAAAAGCTGGTTTACACAAGAAAATAGGTACAAAAAAATTGCATTCACGAGTTGTATATGCGAAGTAGTTCTGCAAGTCACAATGTATACTGTACTATGACCTAACTAAATTAGACAGCTTGACAATACTTACATCAACACCCACGATTAACGGTATCGTCGCTTGCCTCTTCCGCGCATTACGCTGAATACACTCACGAGTGAGGTATCCTATTATTTTCCACGTTTTTATAGTGCCTTTTGTGCCCGGCGGTCCCCATCATTCTGCGACTTGTAGTTCAAGGAACTCCGGAAAACCAAGTGATTTGCATACGCAGCATCAAGGGGGAGTGACCGACCCCTCCTCCTGACTACAAGCACCCCACCCACCCTGGAATTAAGCCATTATGCACATAAACTGTGTACACCCTCCACTTCTGCTCCCAGAAACACATGCTCGCATGTGAAACTCTCCTTATCTACTTGTTGACTAAGGGGAATTATCCCTCACCCTCCCACCATATATATTTTAGTGTTTATCTTTAGTGTCCACAACACTGAGTTATTTTATTAATTCATTTTCATGCTTTATATCCTCGAAATGGCCATTCCTCTTGAAAAGGACAGGCATAGGTGTCTCACTTTCAATGAAGATTCTCCATTGATCTGTGTATGTGAAACAACCCCATAGTCTACAACTTTCAGCCTGTTGCACCAATGATTAATATGTATCATTGCTGTACCACACACAAGTGGCCTAGATGAGGCATATTTCTGTAATAAAGCCATTTTGGGGGGAAAACAAACTAATTATAAAAACAAACATACAGGTGTGCCAAGCTTGTAGCGTCATAATATCGCATTTACATAAGTGTTCAGACCCTTTACTCAGTACTTTGTTGAAGCACCTTTGGCAGCAATTACAGCCTCGAGTCTTCTTGGGTATGACGCTACAAGCTTGGCACACCTGTATTTTGGGAGTTTTTCCAATTCTTCTGTGCAGATCCTCTCAAGCTCTGTCAGGTTAGATGGGGAGCAACGCTGCATAGCTATTTTCAGGTCTCTCCAGAGATGTTCAATCGGGTTCAAGTCCGGGCTTTGACTGGGCCACTCAGGGACATTCAGAGACTTGTCCCGAAGCCACTTCTGCATTGTCTTGGCTGTGTGCTTAGGGTTGTTGTCCTGTTTGAAGGTGAACCTTCACCCCAGTCTGAGGTCCTGAGCACTCTGGAGCAGGTTTTCATCAACTGTGAGACGTTATATAGCTAGGTGTGTGCCGTTCCAAATCATGTCCAATCAATTGACTTTGCCACAGGCGGACTCCAATCAAGTTGTAGAAACATCTCAAGGATGATCAGTGGAAACAGGATGCTCCTGAGCTCAATTACGAGTCTCGTAGAAAAGGGTCTGAATACTTTCTAAAAACCTGTTTTCGCTTTGTCATTATGGGGTATTGTGTGTAGATTGATGAGGACATTATAAAAAAACATACATTTTAGAATAAGGCTGTAACATAACAAAATATGGAATAAATCAAGGGGTCTGAATACTTTCTGAATCCACTGTATACCAATCATCTGATCCTACATGTTATCTGTGCATGGCCTTGGAATACTCAGTTCCACAAAGTAACAGAGCAACAATAAGACTAAAGTTGTAACCAACGACAAGAGCAAAATGTCAATGACAGCATTCAAATATTCTCTGTACTTGCAATGTCACTACTGGCCTACTTGGCTTTCTTGGGAATTGGTAGTCCATTGGTTGGTGTATACTTTACATATTTGTTGAACCTTGAAGGGCTATTCAACCTCAACTGCCAAAATTGTACAAAAAATTCTAATTCTCCTAAATAATTTGTTCCATTACATTTACAATTTAGTTCTTTAGCAGATGCTCTTATGTTTATTTTTTATCCTGAAAAACTCCCTAATCCTTGCCGATGACAAGCATACCCATAACATGATGCAGCCACCACATATAGAAGATATCAAGAGTGGTACTCAGTGTTGTGATGTGTTGGATTTGCCGTAAATATTCAGGAAAATTTTTTATTTATTTTGGAATATTTGTATTCTGTATTGTACTGCTTCCTTGTTTTCACTTTGTCATTTAGGTTTGTATTTTGGAGGGATTACAATGTTGTTTATCCATCCTCAGTTTTATCATATAGCAGCCATTCAACTCTGTAATTGTTTTAAAATCACCATTGTCCTCATGGTGAAATCCCTGTACAGTTTCCTTCCTCTCCAGCAACTGAGTTAGGAAGGACGCCTGTATCTTTGAAGTCACTGGGTTTATTAAAACACCTTCCAAAACTTAATAAATAACTTCACCATGCTGAAAGGGATGTATTCAGTGTCTTTTTATTTTTTTACACTTCTACCAATCGGTGCGTTTCTTTGCCAGGCATTGAAAAACCTCCCTTGTCTTTGTGCTTGAATCGGTGCTTGAAATTCACTGCCTGATTGAGGGACTTTACCGATTGTTTGTGTGGGGTACAAAGACGGGTTAGTCATTATAAAATCATGCTAACCAGTATTATTGAACACGGAATGAGCATGCAATTTATTATGTGATTTGTTACGTATATTTTTTACTCCTTTACTTATTTAGGCTTGCCATGACAAAGGGGTTGAATACTTATTGACTCAAGACATTTCAGCTTTACATGTTTTATTAATTTAAAAAATGTTCTACCAACAAAAATCCACTTTGACATTATGGGGTATTATGTGTAGATCAGTGACACAACATCTCAATTTAATCAATTTTAAATTCAGGTTATAACACAACAAAATGTGGAAAAGTAAAGGGGTGTGAATACTTTCTGAAGGCACTGTATCTCAGCCATAGTAAGTAAATGTTTCTTCAATAAAGTAGCCATCAGCATAGTCAGTGCAGGTAAGGGGGAAGGAAAAGTCAAGTGTGAGTGTTTTTTTTTGGGGGGGGGGGGCAAGGGGGGGGCAAGGGGGCCTGCCTGCTGTGGGATTATTTCAAATACTCTTTGAAGAGGTAGGGTTTTACATTTTTTTGGAATATGGGCAAGGTCTCTGCTCTCCTAGCTTCAGGGGGAAGCAAGTTTCACCATTGGGGAGCCAGGACAGAGAAAAGCTCTGACTGGGTTGAGCTGCCCTCCCATAGGGCTGGGAGGGCCTAGAGACCAGCGGCGGCAAAACGGAATACTTGGGTTAGGGTGTAGGGTTTGAGCATAGCCTGAAGGTAGGGAGGGGCAGTCCCACTTGCTGCTCCGTAGGCAAGTACCATGGTGTAGTGGATGCAAACTTTTACTGGAAGCCAGTGCAGTGTGTGAAGAAGGGGAGAACTTGGGAAGGTTGAACACCAGGCGGGCTGCGGCGTTCTGGATAAGGGGGTTTGATGGCACAAGCGAGGAGAACAGCCAATAGCGAGTTGCAGTAATCCAGACGGGAGATGACAAGTCCCTGGATTCCATGGTATATGGAAACGAGCCCCTTATGTAATATCTAATGAAATCTCAGTACTCCCCTAAGCACACTCTAAAAACACAAGGAAGCCCCCAGAACTGCTACCATATATGATATGCCTATTTATATAGTTTTGTACTTCACTATTGTTGGTAGCCCTTTACACTCGAACCTGTATACGGGTTGAAAATGGCAGATTTGGACACTGATAACCTCCTAAATTGGAACGCAGTGGCTGTATAGTAACATGCTATACATGATGTCAGAGTTCAGGGTCTTTTCTTGGTTCTGAACTTGAACATCACGCCCAACAAGAAGCTGCCCCCATCCCTCCTGCTAATTTGGCAACTTTTGCTGTTTTTGTTGTTGTCTGAGTTAGGGAAATGCTGTAAATTACAAGGACTCAATGTATTTTGAAAGATGAGATGTTGCGGATTATAATAAATACCTCTGTGATGTCCTACAAGCAAGGCAAACACCCATACATCCAAATGTGCACTTCACATTCCATATCATAAAACTCATGTCATATACAGTGTCAACATTTATAACCACTAAGTTTGGTGTACAGTTACAATATGACATGGCGTTATACCCTGGGTTATCCTGAACAGAATAAGCCTATGTTGGTTGTATTGTGAAGAGAATTTGAAGCAGACCACAAATCTGAATGCACTCATCATGACTCCTTTCTATGCACACCAAAATTACTATCTGTTTCTCTGAATTGCATTGTGAAAGCCTAACACCGTAAGATCGTATTTTATAATTTAGCTAGTCATGTTGGCAATAGAACAACTTTTCAAATGATGCTCACCTGACCCTGATTGTGATTTATAATGGCCCGTTTTTTGATAGTATAAACAATAACAGTAATTGTGTAAAGGCGGGGATGCAGGGTTGTGATCCAACGAAAACAACTACTGTGCTCTCTCTAGTTCCTCAACCGCACATCTAGGATAGCTAAAAAATGCATCTTATAGTTGAAGACTTCTTTGAGTCATAAAAGTGCATTGAAATTGGTAAGACCAGGGGTGGGGGTGTGTGTCTTTTTGTCAATAACAGCTGGTGTGCGATGTCTAATATTAAAGAAGTCTCGAGGTATTGCTCTCAGAAGCGGCGCTCCTAGTGCCCGGGGACTTTAATGCAGGCAAACTTAAATCAGTTTTACCAAATTCTTACCAGCATGTCACATGTGCAACCAGGGGAAAACAATCCTAGACCACCTTTACTCCACACACAGAAATGCATACAAAGCTCTCCCCCGCCCTCCATTTGGCAAATCTGACCACAATTCTATCCTCCTGATTCCTGCTTACAAGCAAAAACTAAAGCAGGAAGTGCCAGTGACTCGCTCAATACGGAAGTGGTCAGATGACGCGGATGCTACACTACAGGACTGTTTTGCTAGCACAAACTGGAATATGTTCCGGGATTCACCCAATGGCATTGAGGAATACACCACCTCAGTCATCGGCTTCATCAATAAGTGTATAGATGACGTCATCCCCACAGTGACTGTACGTACATATCCCAACCAGAAGCCATGGATTACAGGCAACATCCGCATCGAGCTAAAGGCTAAAGCTGACGCTTTCAAGGAGCGGGAGACTAATCCGGACACTTATAAGAAATCCCACTATGCCCTCAGGCAAACCATCAAACAAGCAAAGTGTCAATACAGGATTAAGATTGAATCCTACTACACCGGCTCTGACGCTCATCGGATGTGGCAGGGCTTGAAAACTATTACGGACTACAAAGGGAAACCCAGACGCGAGCTGCCCAGTGACGCAAGCCTACCAGACGAGCTAAATGCCTTTTATGCTCGCTTCGAGGCAAGCAACACTGAAGCATACACGAGAGCACCAGCTGTTCTGGATGACTGTGTGATAACGCTCTCTGTAGCCGATGTAAACAAAACCTTTAAACAGGTCAACATTCACAAAGCCGTTGGGCCAGACGGATTACCAGGACATGTACTCAAAGCATGCGCGGACCAACGGTCAAGTATCTTCACTGACATTTTCAACCTCTCCCAGACCGAGTCTGTAATCCCTACATGTTTCAAGCAGACCACCATAGTCCCTGTGCCCAAGGAAGCGAAGCTAACCTGCCTAAATGATTAACGCCCCATGGCACTCACGTCGGTAGCCATGAAGTTCTTTGAAAGGCTGGTCATGGCTCACATCAACAGCATCCTCTCGGACACCCTAGACCCACTCCAATTTGCATGCCACCCCAACAGATCCACAGATGACGCAATCTCAATCGCACTCCACACCACCCTTTCTCACTTGGACAAAAAGAACACCTATTTGAGAATGCTGTTCATTGACTACAGCTCAGCATTCAACACCATAGTGCCCACGAAGCTCATCACTAGGCTAAGGACTCTTGGACTAAACACCTCCCTCTGCAACTGGATCCAGGACTTCCTGACGGGCCGCCCCCAGGTGGTAAGAGTAGGCAACAACACATCTGCCACACTGATCCTTAACACTGGGGCCCCTCAGGGGTGTGTATTTAGTCCCCTCCTGTATTCCCTGTTCACCCACGACTGCGTGGGTGTTTGCAATGCCAGGGTTCTGGGTTCGATTCCCACGGGGGACCAGTATGGAAAAAAATACAAATAAATAAAGATTTTTTTTTAATGAAATATATGCATTCGTCGCTCTGGATAAGAGTGTCTGCTAAATTACAAAAATGTAAAAATGTTATCAACAAATTCGGCAAAAGTTACAGTAAATGTAAAATGCACATAAAATCAACAGTGTAATGTTTGGATTCAGTCAGGTGAACTGTTGTGTCCTCACCTTTAGTCTAATAATTTACACATAACCTCCCTCTTAATTGCTACCATGGTTATGCCTTTGCATTCCGTATTTCTTCTGTAGAAATATCTCAATTTAGCCCTATTCATATAGGCCATTCCCACGAGTGATGGGAGTAAATTGCCCTGATATTTGTATTGTAAATGTTTAATGTGTCCACCTGTTTTTCAGACTGCACCTGTGTTAATCGAAAGACGAGGCCCAATTCCCATAAAGGAAGGTGCTACATCCACCAAATAATCTAGCTTTGACAAAGTCGAAACGAGTCAGCTTTTTTAAGAATTAAAGCACCATGCATAGAAAACAATTTTTCTTTCGATCTTTTTGGGAGACCACCTTTTCTACTCTTCCATTTTTTAAATGATTGGTCTATGTGCTGCAAATTATTATTACTCGGTCTATGTGCTGCAAATAATTATTACATGGTCTATGTGCTGCAAATAATTATTACTCGGTCTATGTGCTGCAAATAATTATTACATGGTCTATGTGCTGCAAATGATTATTACATGGTCTATGTGCTGCAAATGATTATTACATGGTCTATGTGCTGCAAATCACAAAAAAATATGGATTTAAGAGGCCAAATGAAATGAGTTAAGTGAGATTATTGAGAGACCTTTCAGAGAGATAAAGGTAGGCCTATATGTTTTCAGATTACTGTGACCATGGCCAAGTATAGGGTCCATCTAACACTCACATCTCATATCAATTGTCATTGTTTTACATCGGATTATAGCAGATTTCTAGATGAGTCAGGCCAATGTACCATTACCACAAATCCACAAACGTTTTCCCCATCTGAACAATCCCCCCGTACAATCTCTTCAATTCAGTACATGCACATTGCACACAGCATATTGCCAGTGTTCCTTTTCTTAAGCACTTACACGCGGTAACCATTAGGTTAGACATCTCATTAGCAGACATATTGCTGGTGGGAATATTTACATGTCTCTGTACATTTAGATGAACAATGATAAAAGGTCCATCCGCTAAAGCATTCAAAATACTGTTAGTATCGTTTAAAACGTAGCAGGACTCACTCAATCAAGCTAAAACATGATTCTCAGGGCCAAGACAAATCAGTTTGCATAATTCTCAACATTACAAAATAAGAGTTTTGAACAATCACTTGCTCGTTTTGGGTTATTGGTAGTTTAGGGCATTGCTGGAACATAGAGATCAATATGTTCTCTTGTTATCAGGGATCAAACTCCTCTTCTTAAACAACGCTGTGTAATGAAGGGACAAGGGACACTTCCAGGCTTTTCCAATAACTCCAATCACTCAATAGATCTTTATTATGGGTTTAATACGGGTGCATAAGGTAATTGCTGTCCTTGTGCTGACAAGTAATATTTCTTTACAAATGTCTGTACAAACCGAGCTCTTACATAATACAGATTTGATGGCTGAATTCATGACACGCAAACACCTGTGAAGAGGACCTTCACATTGAGCCAGACTAACATACTGTAAATTAAGTGTCCGAGTACAGAAGAATGGATTACTTTCTGTAGGTGCAAGGACTGGATGGAAACGGATAACTATTAAGCAGGTTTATCGGATCAAACCACATTAAACACCATCAGCGACAGAACTAGAACTGTCTTTCCCTTCCTGTATCAATAAAGTTTAACCCCACACAGTAAAAGCATTGGCCAATAGGAAAACAGATCGTTTATATCCAGGTAAAGAAATAGGTAAACAGTTATTTCCTGTAAAACAGATTCACCACATATTAGCACTGTATATAACTGACATATAAATGAAAAAATTACTCAGGAAATAATCCTACAATACTAACACTGATTTGAAGGGCATGTTGTATTCCCAAATGCATCAATACTAGACTTGGAGGTGGTCTTCAGGAGTGTCAAAATACATGGATATAACATATGGACCACTGAAAAAGGAAAAATACTTATTTTAACTTGATACAACAATTTAACAATTTAAGAAATTAGAGGGTTGGAAGCAAACAGAAATGTAATTTTATAATAGTACCTTCTTACAGCACGGGACTTCAGTAACTATTAGGCTAACTATTTAACTAACTATACAGCAGTCTTATGGCTTGGGGTTAGACGCTGTTCAGGGTCCTGTTGGTTCCAGACTTGATGTATCGAACCGCTAGCCATGCTGTAGCAGAGAGAACAGTCTATGAAGTCCCATGCAGATGAATGATGTGCCAAATACTATCCTGACTAAACACTACAGATGTGGGATCTTAATTTGAGCCAGTTTAATACAGCAGGAAAAGAATCCTGCAGCAACAGGAAATGTGAATTATTATGTGGATTATAGTTAATGGACATTTTTGTAGAGGTTGATACACTTTTCGTTAGGGCAAATCAAGTCTCAAATGTCAGTGGAAATTACAAACCTTAGAAGCCTTTTAAAATTCAAATAGACTACAAGTTTGCATTCATTGCTTTGCAGGAAAATTCTCAGCAACAAAAGAGGCATCAAATGAAGATCCTACATCTGTATGTGGCAGCTGCACAGGGACTCTGGTTTCATATACTACTATAGGCCTAACTGGAGCCTTTAAAAACAACACACTGAAGTGTAAATACATTAAATGAAAAGAAAGACCCTCCTAAAACATTTTTTTAAAGAAGAGCACAGACATGTAGTTCCACAAAAAAACAACACAAAGGCATCAAATAGGGTGGAGATAAGAAGACGGTGGCCCAGATTAGCCTGTAAGTTAACTGCTACCCAGTTTGAGAACAGAGTAGCAGCTAAGATGATGAGGCAATTAACCAACATGGAGAGAAGGAAGGCAAAAGAGTAACAAACAAACAGAACAGAACATTCTGTGATGTCATAGTAGCAAATGTTGGGACATTGGCTGCAACACTTTTATTCTAAAAGAGGAGCTGCCAAAAAGCAACATTTTATTCATAAGGTCATTATGCTAGAAGTCCAATGGGTGCAATAAATTGATGTTTCCTTCAATACTTGCTGATCAGTTATTGCTGGCTTTTGAAATACAGTGCCTTCGGAAAGTACTCAGACCCCTTGACTTTTTCCACATTTTGTTGCGTTACAGCCCTAATCTAAAATTGCTTAAATAGTTTTTCCTCCCCTCCTTAATCTACACACAATACCGCAAAACAGTTTTTAGAAAATGTTTCTAATTTATTTTTAAAAACCTGGAAATATCACGTTTACATAAGTATTCAGACCCTTTACTCAGTACTTTGTTGAAACACCTTTGGCAGCGATTACATCATCGAGTCTTCTTGGGTATGACGCTACAAGCTTGGCACACCTGTATTTGGGGAGTTTCTCCCATTCTTCTCTGTAGATCCTCTCAAGCTCTGTCAGGTTGGATGAGATTGTGTTGGAAGGTAAATCTTCACCCCAGTCTAAGGTCCTGAGCGCTATGGAGCAGGTTTTCATCAAGGATCTCTCTGTACTTTGCTTCGTTCATATTTGCCTCGATCCTGACTAGTCTCCCAGTCCCTGCTGCTGAACAACATCTCCACAGCATGATGCTTCACCGTAGGGATGATACCAGGCTTCCTCCAGACGTGACGCTTGGCATTCAGGACAAAGAGTTCAATCTTGGTTTCATCAGACGAGAGAAATTGTTTCTCATGGTCTGAGAGTCTTTAGGTGCCTTTTGGCAAACTACAAGCGGGCTGTCATGTTCCTTTTACTGAGGAGTGGCTTTCGTCTGGCCACTCTACAATAAAAGCCTGATAGTGGAGGGCTGCAGAGATGGTTGTCCTTCTAGAACGTTCTCCCATCTCCACAGAAGAACTCTAGACCATTGGGTTCTTGGTCACCTCCCTGACCATGGCCCTTCTCCCCGGATTGCTCAGTTTGGCCGGTGGCCAGCTCTAAGAAGAGTCTTGGTGGTTTCAAACTTCATACATTTAAGAATTATGGAGGCCAATGTGTTCTTGGGAGCTTCAATGCTGCAGAAATGTTTTGGTACCCTTCCCCAGATCTGTGCCTCCACACAATCCTGTCTCAGAGCTCTACAGACAATTCCTTCGACCTCATGGCTTCGTTTTTTCTCTGACGTGCACTGTCAACTGTGGGACCTTACATAGACAGGTGTGTGCCTTTTCAAATCATGTCCAATCAATTAAATTTAGCACAGGTGAACTCCAATCAAGTTGTAGAAACATCTCAAGGATGATCAATGGAAACAAGATGCACCTGACCTCAATTTCGAGTCTCATAACAATGGGTCTGAATACTTATGTAAATAAGCTATCTCTGTTTTGTTTAATTTTATAATTTGCAAACATTTCTAAAAGCCTGTTTTTGCTTTGTCATTATTGGGTTTTGTGTGTCGATTGCTGAAGAAAAAAAAGAATCCAGAAGAATTAAAATAAACTTGTACCCTAAACAACATGTGGAAAAAGTCAAGGGATCTGAATACTTTCCAAAGGTACTGTACCTAAGTCAATAAGTAATACATGGTCCAGTCTAGTGTGGTGATACTTAATTCTTGTAGCTCCAAGCACACTTGCATTGAATAGCTTTAGTAACTGAACAGATAGCAGATATGGGAAGGGCTTTGGGGGCCAAAAGAGAGAGTTCCTGTCGAAACTGTAGGTAATGGAACCTTTGAACTGGGACAGGAACTCCCACCTAGACACAGACAGTCATAGGAAGACAAAAATCATTGAAATCTCCATGTAGACTAACTGCTGCCAGTGTTTTTATAGCTTTCTTACAACTATGTTAGATGAAACAACACAAAAAAAAAGACCTTACAAAAGGTCAATTAAAAACGAGGCAATTGTACAGCATCACTGGTTGTCATCATGGGACAGGGTTTGCAGAAGAAATGGTAAACTTTCTTAGTGACAAAGGCAGGTATAAAAAACAGAAGTGGACACTCTTGTACTGTACTCATAGTTCAGCTATGTAGTGCAGCATCTCGAAACAACCTCAAGATCATGACGTATCTTGAAAAGCTGACTGAAATACCAAAAGAACCAATGTTTTTTTTAATACCCCAATTAACCATGCTATGATAAAAAAGTGATGATGAATGTGCCACACTACAAGCAATGTACCACAAGCTGGTCAACTATCTCGACCAGCTTGACCAGCTTAAAATCCAAGCTGGTCTAAACTGAATTTTCCAGCAGGGCCCCATATGCAATTATACAGTCCAATACATCCACAGTGAGGTTTCAACTGATTTTTACTATTTGTCTTTGGTTTAAATGATTTAATAACATTTCAACATTGTTTAGCATTACCTAGTCCAATTGTGGCATAACTGTAGGCATATTTGTTTGCATCCGTTTCAATGACGTGCTTATATTTTGAAGGTGAACTGCTGATTCCACTATTGTTGGAATGTTGCTCACTTCCACTATCATTAATGTTGCTCACTTCACAGTTGTCACTTACGCAGCCACTCCACTCTCATTTCAGTTTCTTCTGTGTTTCTGAGAGCTTATCCTGCAGTCGTTTTTTTCTCCAGTCCAAGAACTTACATCTCGCTTGGTTGGCCTGCCATCCAGAAAGGATCCTACTGCGAATGAAATAGTGATTGCAACTTGCAACGTCCTCTCAGAAAGTGTATATGAACACACCATATGGATGATTCTATTGAGACTCTTGAGCAGATCGAACCCTATCCTTTTGAAGGCCCTAAGCGAGTTTTGGTTGGGAGGCCCCCCCACCTTACAGTGTTAAAGTAAAAATGTTGCAGTTTTAAAACTAAAGTCATGTAATTCTACTCATTTTGTCATGAGGTGGTGATTGTTCTTTAGCAGTTTTATAGCTAATTTCCTGTAATTCTGCACATTCAAATCAAATCCTACATTTCTACACATTTTGCCTTGACTAATGCCATTTTCATACGATATCTGAGTGAGAGTGACTAACAAAATCAATGCCCTGTGTGCCCAGTCTGTAGTTTGATGATGATTAGGCTACTTGGTTTAGATAGCTGGCTAGACTACCTTACCTAGCAATCTAAAATGTTTTTGCTAACATGGGCTTTGAGTGACTGTCATTGACTGACATAACAAGTGAAAAACTACTGATGCACTACCAAATATCCAACTTGTAGCTTGTGTATTCCACATGTATAACTCTAAACAGTAAGTTGAGTCCTCAACTGAGTTACTTAACATAAAAGAAAGAAAAAATAAAGTATGTATTTTGCAAATAGGCTCTGGTCTTGAGGGCCAAATATCAAGTTAAAATGCACGACTGATCATTTTCATTTATCTGTGGGAAAACAGTGCCCTCTTGTGCGTAAAATTAAATCTCCACAAAAGAGGCCATGGGTGATTCAGTGTGAGATTATTGTGCATTTGTGCATTGGCCTAATAGCCTACGCTATGGCAGACACTGTTCATTTGGTACTGCATCTGAAACTGCCACTTCTGGCACATTTGTCATTCCTCAATGAGCGCTGCTCATCACGTTGCCACGCAACAACCATTAATGATCACGCAGGACCTAGCGCGTTGCATACTGGGAGTATCTCTGTGATGCTGATTCAGGGTCGCCAGTAGTTACCACAGCCACAAAGTCATAAATCCCGCCTATTTCTACCATTTATATGCTTAAAATCTGATTTTAAACCTAATTCCCTAACCTTAACCTTAACCACACTGCTAACCTTATGCCTAACCCTAACCTTAAATTAAGACCAAAAAGCAACAACAAAATCATGAATTTTTACGACAGGCCTATAGCCAGACCTTTTGGCTGTGGTAACTAGTGGAAACCCTGATTCAGAACGAAGCGGATAACGGGGAGAATGTAGACTGGTGCAACGACAACCGACACATAGCCTATGTCTTTACCACGACCTCGCTCAAGAAACAATGCACTTCTCAAATTCCTCGCGCACCGAGGCCTTACACCGACGTCAGAAGATAAGGTCTGGATGCAATGTTTTTCTCTTTGTTGAATTGACGTAGATGATCTTGCGGACATAAAGCACATTCAAAGGCATTGGCACCTTGGCTATAATAATGCTGATACACGGTCGCTCGCTTTGCTATGATAACTTGGGAAAGCAAACGCCCCTTTGCTGTTTCTAGAGAAGAAAGAAATCTGGAATAGATGATTGGCAATCTACAACACAATTATTGGCAACGTTGCCAGATGATGTCAAGAGCTTAAACATGACAATTTGTTTATTTTACATCTATATAACAATAATCATTAATAATTTATAAAAATTCACCATAATGCAGATGTACGTCAGGGATTTGATTCACTCACAACGGGAGATGTAGTCTTTTACAAGCATCTAGTCGGGTTCCTTTGCGTGGGCTTTCCCGAATGTAAACGACATTTCCCGTAGTGCCACTTGCGCCCTTCCCATGCAGTGGAATGTTGTATTGCGGTTGAAATGTGTGATATTGGTCCAATACGTGATTCCCGAAATATTTTTTAGGGGCAGAGTAAAGCCACACTACATGCCCATTGGGCCAAGGGCGCAGTGCAATGGTGAATTCTTGGAAACCGTCAAGCCTACTCTGGATGGACTGTGCGCGCCGCCTGACGCTCAAATGGTTGCCTACCCGTTGAGGGAAGCACTGAAACTGCAGTGCGGAGAAAATGTAACAGTAGGAGGAGAATGATAGTGGAGCTTCTGTGCCCGGGGACTGCTGTTAGTTGCGATGACGAGTTGTGCCTTATGGAGTTATATCTAAGGAAAGCATATTAGAAACAGAACGAGTCCCTCCCTGTTGTAGCAGTAAGGTGAGAGCGCAAATGGCAATGCATAGGCCCAACCTCAGATAAGTGCAGTGGGCTACTGAAATGGTAGGCTACACCCTTTCGTAATGACATCTTTTGGGGGTTGTTTAACATTTTAGTCGTTTAGCAGACGCTGTTATCCAGATCGACCTACAATTATCACAATTGACCGCTCTGTCTTTTTTTTTGTTGATTTTGGTTAGTTACAGATTTTGAAGAATATAAAGACATGAATCAAATATATGCCTACTAAAAGGGTTTTGCCAAATCTGGGTGTGTGGTATTGGAGTTGTTCAATCCAAAGTCCCTAATGCAGGTTGCTAAAACCTGGGAGGAGAAAAGGGAGATACATTTTTTTGAAAAAAATGTCTGCCAGGTAAACTTAATTATTTTTGATGTACTTTACTGTAATCAACTAAGTGTAAATTGGCATTATTGAACCTGGAATTAATTACATGACAGAGTTAATTAACGTGTATATTGCTTTATTACTTTGCACTCCATTCCTCTGACATCTTTGAGAAGATTTGCAGAATCTGCCTGCCTCTGCCTGCTTGTTCTTCAGACTTGCATGTATTGTTGCATTGAGGGTATCTTCCGCACATTGTCTAGGGCTGTGGGAAGCTTCCACACTGGTGTGAGGCTCTGGATGTTCTCTCATGCTTCTGCATTTGATTTGAGAATGTCTTGACCCCAGCTGTTCTAATAGGTGTGGTGTCTGGCAGGCAGCACAATCTTAGGGAATGCCAGCAGGTGTGTGAAATTAGGGGGTCTGTGGCGCTACTTTTGGCCTGCACGGTGCTGTACGGCGCTGTCCAATGTGCTGAAAAGAGCTTCTGTCACACCTGTGCCTATGGATTCCATTTGCAGAGAATTTGCACACAATCACACGTTTTAGCTCTAACTGTTGCTGTCCCTGGTGCTAAATCTGCAACCAACACATTTGTTTTGAACGCGGGCCGCGGTGCTGACAGTGGAGCTGAATTGTTTACTCATTAGCCCATAGACACATTTGGGGTTCAGAGGCGTTAGTGAGTGAGATGTCTCCAGTTTACAAGGGGTTTGAAGCATAAATTAGTGTGTTTTTCTTCCCAGGTAAATGGCTGAATCAAGTTGGGAGCTGCTGTGCCTCTGTCTGGCCGACCAATGCAGTGTGTAGGGACGGTCGCCCAGCCCGACGAAAACATGAACGGAGCGGGGGAGCAGGTGGACATCCTGTCTCCCAACTGCATGGTAAAGGACCGATGGAAAGTGGTGAGTTTATTTATCTTCAGTGCCATTTTGACCATGTAATTGAGTCTCAGTGGAGTGATTGGTTGAATAATTGAGTAATTGATTGAAATGAAATTAGTTGAGAATCCCTGATTTGGAATATTCCTTACCCTGATGTGAACTAGCCTGGTCACAGAACTGTTGGTGCTCTCTTGCCAAATCGTACGGTCAGTATGTTTCCATTAACTTGTCCAGTTATTTTTTTGTCAGCATTTAGAAAGTTCCATATTCATTAGATGTGACAATTGCCTGCTAGGGTCCATTTACATGTAACTATATTTAGTCAATAAAAACAGCTGGGCGTAATGATGTCACACCAACAAACAATAAAACCGTTTTACGCAAAAACCTACAGTGTCAACAAATGAGTGGTTGAAGTGTTTCCATTACCCATTTAGGCAAATTGCTCATTAATAAATTGTCGACGGCCTGTTTGCCCTCCCACCTATCTGATTCTTGTCTCAGGTAGCCCGCGGAAGACGGCATGGCCAGATTGCAATAATTGACTAATATTTGCCATATTCTAATAATTCTCTGTGTCATGGTGAAACTTGCACTCCTGTAGATCTGAAATAACTGGACGGTGAAACTTGCCAGCCAACCAGAAAAGCAAGGTGAAGCAATTCAGGCATTCTTAAAAGTCAGGACATTCTTGTCCTGCAAAGGAGCATTATTTTTTATAGTTGACAAAATAGATTTAGCAAGCAGTAGGCATTTAGAATGAAATGTGGAGTGGAGTTTTATAGTTACACAGGGCACATGATGACATCATGTATCTTCAAAATTATTTGGCAGTAATTTATTCGAAAAACACAGTTTCCACCATCATTTGTCGCGATAAAGAAAGTTAGACAAAAAAGTTAAATCCATTCCTGTCAAATGGATAAAAATGTTATCGATCTTTAGAACATCTCTGCTATATCTGCCTGCCTTTCCATTACACATTGCAATAAAACCATTTGTAGAACAAACCTGGGTCAATGGAAACCTGCCTAGTGATAGGCGTGACAAGGATTATAAGAGTTAGCAAGACAGCACAAACAGTTTTGGGACCAGGCTAGTTGAGAACTAGCATTTTTTAAATGTTCACTTTAAAGAACAGGCAGCAAACCATAATTAGCAGACATCCACATTACTCCGTTTTTCACAGTGTTTATTCTTCTCTGCCACCATTTCCAGCTGAAGAAGATTGGTGGGGGAGGTTTTGGGGAGATCTATGAAGCATTGGACCTGCTGACCAGGGAGAATGTGGCTCTGAAGGTAGAGTCAGCCCAGCAGCCTAAACAGGTTCTCAAGATGGAGGTGGCCGTCCTCAAGAAACTGCAAGGTAAGGGTCTTTGTGGTTGAGCAGTATCATACACACACACACACACACACACACACATATACACACATGCTACAGGTGTGGTTAAGCACCTGTAATCCTATCTATACAAAGCACGTATTAAAACCCCAAAGGTTGTGGGTTCAGTTCCTGGGACCGCCTTTGCCAGTCTTTCCCTTCTCCTGCACTATACTGTATATAGCCCTCTGTGATGGAATTCCACTCTCCTGTTGTGAAATAGATAGAAAGTGCAAGTTAAGGGCAGGCGTCTATCAAGGAGGGACAGGGATCACTAAGGACACGATCAATCAATGACAACATCACCTTGTACATGAATAAGCATGGCGAGGTTAATTAAGTTGTCTATCTATGGTCTACAGTGAAGTGAGGTAAACGTTGGTCTGTCTAGCTATTTGATTAGTGTTATTGGCATCTGTCTGGACCAGGTTGAAGGTGTGGTGATTGTTTGTTTTGTTCGGGGGTTGGATGAGTTGGGTAGTGACTCGGTTGACATGTCTGTTGCACTGGGGTTTATACTGCTTTGTGAAAAATAATATTTTGGCATTGAGTGTTTCACATTGTTGGAATCCCGTAAAAAAACAGCTTGTCACAATCCAACTGAGCATGAGCGTATTGTGTTGAAATATGCAGAGATTCTAATCTCTTAGGCAGCATTTATTTGGGGGTATTTCTGTGGCTTGTTCTGGTCTATAGCCCCAGGAACAGATACAGAACTGTGACTGCTGGCAGGGAGCATTGTTAATGAGCATGAAACTGTGAATTTGTGTCTGCCTGGCTGTGCTGTTAGTGAGCACCCTTCTTCAAATGACTTGGGGAAATACCCTGAATGTTCTCTTACTACTGTTATTGAAATGCAAATCAACCTGAAAGACTAAGGTTATTGGAAATGACTTGCCTGAAGTTAGCATGCCCTACTTGTATTGTATGACTAAATCTAGGGACTACATGACTTTTAATATGTTTAATTCTCTGATAAATGCCTCATTCATATAGGAAGATACCACATTCTGAATGTATCAGGTCCTAGGAAAGCAATCTGATCCCAATTCTTCTAACAAGGATGCAAAATGTTTTGGGATTATTACAAGGGTTGGTCTAACATCCAACTGAATCAGTTGTTTAACTGTGATGGTACAAGTAGATTTATAGATAGCTAATGTTATACTGACTGTATTGTAACATTTACACTAACCTCTCTCCATTCTTTCACAGGAAAAAATCATGTATGTAAATTCATCGGATGTGGAAGGAACGAGAAGTTTAACTATGTGGTCATGCAACTTCAGGTAACCATCTATCAAAACAGTCTGATAGAATTGCCTTAGGTAGAGAGAATCACAGCCAAGGCTACAAATAAGTAGGAAACAATGATTGAAAATTAATTTATCTCTCTCTTCCGCTCTCGTCCCCCTCTCCATTCTCCCCCCTCTCTCCCTCTCCATCCCCCCTCTCTCTTATCTCTCCCTCCCCTAACCTCCCTCCCCCTCCCTCTTTCTCCTCCCCTCTTTCTCCTCCCACTCTTCCCATTTCTCTCTCTCCCCCAACCCTCTCCCCATCTCTCTCCCTCTCCTCCTCGCCCTCTCCCCCACTCTTTCCCTACCCATTCTCCCCCCCAGCAGGGGAGAAACCTAGCAGACCTGAGGAGGAGTCAGCCTCGCGGCACCTTCACCATGAGCACCACGCTACGCCTGGGCAAACAGATTCTGGAGTCCATAGAGGCCATCCACTCTGTGGGCTTCCTGCACAGAGACATCAAGCCTGTAGGTGGCGCTCTCAGTAACTATTCACTTAAAGCCTGCAGGTATAAGGCATTATGATGTGTGGTTACAGGTATAAGGCATTGTAAGGGGTAGAAAGAATGGTGGTGAGATAGAGAGAACGAAAGAGAGTGAGAGAGCGAGTGGGGGTGAGACAGAGCGAGACAGATGGGAGTGTGTGAGAGAGAGTGAGCGACCGAGTGGGGGTGAGACAGAGCGAGACAGATGGAAGTGTGTGAGAGAGATGGAGAAAGAGAGACTAGGACTGCATAATATGGGCAAAATATCTAATTGCGATTACGTTTTTTTTTTACCAAATATTGTGATTGCAATTTGTATCGCAATACACAGTAGATCAAAACACTTTGGTGAGCTGTTGGAACCATAGAAATGTAGAATGATTTATATTAAGAAGCAAAGTGGAAAGCAGCATCGTTTTTGCTTGGAACAATGTTTGACCTAACAGAACAGCATGGAAACGTATAGTGAATCTAACAGCGGGGAGGAGGAGCTGCCATAGGTGAACGGGGCTTGGTGTGTGTGGGAAGCAGACGCAAGAGGAGAAAAAAAACGAAGTAAAACTATAAAAACGCGGCTGGGTAGCATTTCAAAATATTGCATGCGATATGGATTTCTTGCGATATGGATCTCTTGCGATATGGATCTCTTGCGATATGGATATTGCACATCAATATTCCAATTTTGATTGGAATTTGATTAATTAAGCAGCCGTAAGAGAAACCATGTTGATCTCAGTCTGTGTGCTCAAAAATGGATAGCACTTTGGGTTAGTGAGCCTCAACGTAACATCTAGGCCTTATTGGCGCCAATATTGTCAATTAAAACCAATAGAAGTCTAATTCGTTTAGGTTCTGGGCAAAAGCTAGTCTCACGTCTATACAATGATAGGGGGAAACAGTGCTTTGGGCTTCACCTGTTTATATTCCTGTGATGTCCTCAACTCAATCTGTTTCTCGTTTTTTCCCCAGTCTAACTTTGCTATGGGTCGACTCCCCTCCACCTACAGAAAGTGCTTCATGTTAGACTTTGGCCTGGCTCGCCAGTACACCAACACTACTGGAGAGGTTCGACCGGTAAGTAGCCGTGGAAGGATTTTGTTAATGTCATGTTTTATGGTATGTTAATATTCAAATCTATTGAATCATTCTAACAACAATATATATAATATGATAGAAGAAGGCTCAACAGTGCCTCTTCAACCTCAGGAGGCTGAATACATTTGGCTTGTCACCTAAAACCCTCACAAACAAAAAGATCATCAAAGACAACAACCACCCGAGCCACTGCCTGTTCACCCCACTTCCATCCAGAAGTCGAGGTCCGCACAGGTGCATCAAAGCTGGGACCGAGAGACTGAAAAACAGCTTCTATCTCAGGGCCATCAGACTGTTAAACAGCCATCACTAACCCAGAGAGGCTGCTGCCTACATACAGACTTGAAATCACTGGCCAGTTTAATAAATGGATCACTAGTCACTTTAATAATGCCACTTTAATAATGTTGCATTACTCATCTCATATGTATATACTGTATTCTATACCATCTATTGCATCTTGCCTCGGTCATCGCTCATCCATATATTTATATGTACATATTCTTATTCCATCCCTTTACTTAGATTTGTGTGTATTAGATAGTTGTTGTGGAATTGTTAGATTACTTGTTAGATATTACTGCACAAGCATTTCGCTACACTCGCATTAACATCTGCTAATCATGTGTATGTGACCAATAAAATTTGATTTCAATTGATACAGTTGGCTAGCCTGGTTCAGGCTAATATACAGTTGGCTAGCCTGGTTCAGGCTAATATACAGTTGGCTAGCCTGGTTCAGGCTAATATACAGTTGGCTAGCCTGATTCAGGCTAATATACAGTTGGCTAGCCTGATTCAGGCTAATATACAGTTGGCTAGCCTGATTCAGGCTAATATACAGTTGGCTAGCCTGATTCAGGCTAATATACAGTTGGCTAGCCTGATTCAGGCTAATATACAGTTGGCTAGCCTGATTCAGGCTAATATACAGTTGGCTAGCCTGATTCAGGCTAATATACAGTTGGCTAGCCTGATTCAGGCTAAAATACAGTTGGCTATCCTGATTCAGGCTAATATACAGTTGGCTAGCCTGATTCAGGCTAATATACAGTTGGCTAGCCTGATTCAGGCTAATATACAGTTGGCTAGCCTGATACAGGCTAATACACAGTTGGCTATCCTGGGCAACAGGGGATATTCTTTCTGTTTTTCTTCTTGCTGACTCAGCCTCCAGTCATCGATTAGATAGGCAGGCCTGTACTGCAGATATAGAACAGCGACGGGACCACACACACACTCATGCATGCACGCACACACAAACACACTGTTGTAAATTCTAACATGCAGTTTCTGAGGCACTATTCCTGGGACTTCCTTCAGAATGGAATGGGTGTTACTATCAAAATGGTGGTGCACATAACCAGTTTCCAGTTATTGTATCAGAGATGCCAATGACCATTAGAAACTAGAAACATTAGGAAGATGTCCAAGAAGATGATGTCATCTGATTATGGTACATTTAAGTTATGCCTTAAGCGTTGTAAATTCATTAGTTAATAGTTTGTTAACGTTAATTAATACATAATTTATTTGGAAATTGCCTTGTTATATGTTCACATAGCGTTGATGTTAAAGGACAAATCTACTCAAAAACTATCTTTTGGTATTTTTTTATTAGGCCACTGTTGATGCAGTCCCCAAAACACATGCAAAACATTTTGGGACTGTATCAACAGTGGACTAATGAAAAAATACTAAAAGATAGTTTTAAGTGTATTTTTCCTTTAAGGTTTTTACAGATGTTGTGCTGCCATGTGATGCTGTTCCTTATTCACCTGTGTTGTTTTATTTTTTGCAGTTTTGCTGTTCCTTTTTGGGCTTTTCTGTTCGAAGCGCATGCTTGTGATCCGTCTCATCAGTAAGGTGCTTGATCCCATTTACGTTTTTATTATCTCTCCCTGCCTGAGATATTTTCCATATCCTTCCTCGTCTCGTTTTAGGTTTTCATTTAAGTACTTTAGTTCCATAAATCGTTTTGTTTCTAGTTGTCTGAGGGAAATTATGTTTCGGGTTTCGTCCTGAAAAGAGAACTTACCGCATTTTATTTTCCAGCCCAGAACTGTGGCGGGATTTCGGGGAACTGTTCGTTATGCATCAGTAAATGCTCATAAAAACAAAGTAAGTGTCTATTTAGGGTGAAAAATGCACTACAAATGAATTCTAACCTGAGGGTTTTGTGTTAACATCATTTTGTCAGGAAATCTAAAATTGCTGTTGTGTATGTACTCCAGTAAATCATGAAAATGATTATCTGATTAATGCATTTTTTACCTTCTCAGGAAATGGGTCGCCATGACGATCTATGGTCGCTATTTTACATGTTGGTAGAGTTTGCAGTCGGTCAGTTACCGTGGAGAAAAATTAAAGATAAGGTGAGCTACTATCTACTGTTGCTATTATAATTATTACAATTCCCAATATCAGTTGTTTCCAATATTTCTTCATCCTGGTCTAGGGGACCCAAAGGGGTGCACATTGTTATTTTTTACCTTAGCGCTACACACCTGATTCCACTAATCAACTCATCATCAAACCTTTCACTAGTGGAATCAGGTGTGTAGTGCTAGGGCAAAAATAAAATGTGCACCCTTTGGGGTCCCCAGGACCAGGATTAAGAAACCCTGCAGTAGAGAATGGTTACTAGTGTCTATTGGTGTCTGCTGTGCTCAACTGGTATCTAATGCTTTCTACTGTATCTCTTGTTTGTTACCAGGAGCAAGTGGGTCAGATTAAAGAGCGCTACGACCACAGAATGCTGCTCAAACACATGCCTTCTGAGTTTTACATCTTCCTGGATCATGTTTTAGGCCTTGACTACTTCACCAAACCAGATTACCAGGTACCTACTGTTCACTCCCTGCACATGCATTCAAAAGATTTATCCCCCATTGAACCTTGTTTTTCTGGCATTCATTTCAATAGCAGAGTGAACAAGACATGGAAGTGTGGCAATGTGAGACTAACTCCCATACCATACTCTCTCTCTTAATTTTTAGTAATGAAACTATTCAAAAACCGTCCGAAGTATATACATTTTAGTACTTAAAGTAAAGCTTATTATTGTATAGCAGGTTTCGTTGAATTTCAACTTTATACCTTACATACATTTTCCGAAAACCCTTTCCCTGTGATCGTCTATGCAGTTGCTGATGTCGGTCTTTGAGAACAGTATGAAGGAACATATCATCACAGAGAACGAGCCTTTTGATTGGGAGAAGGGAGGGACGGATGGAGTGCCTCTGTCCACCAGCACGTCAACGCCCCCTCAACAGAACACACGACAGACTCCCGCTGTGATTGGGTAAGGGAATCAAAATTAGCCATTTAGCTTTATGCAACTGTGAGAATTTGTAACGCACTGTTGTGTAAAATGAAAAGGGAATCACACTTCAAAACATTAAAAACACATCCACATGAAGATGAACAGTCTATCCACTACTTATTAACAAGATTTAACAGCAGAAAGCAGAAAGGAATTCAAAGGGAATCACACTTCAAAACATTTTGGACACATCAATATGAAAACATCTAGCCAGCCAAGAGATTACACAATTCCCATTTACCGGTAGCCTAATTCACTTAAAGAATCAGGAACAAACAGTCTAATGCTGGGTTGTGACAATTCATTCAGATTTAGAATGCAACTGTGAGGATTTGCAACACACTGTTTGCATTTGAAGTGATATATGATATTTTCGACAACAACAGTAATTGAATTAATCGCCTGATCATTTTGTAAAAGAGAATGTGCTCTCATTAATGTTATAATGTAATAATTAAGAATGTTCTCAATAACTTACCGTGTTAAATACAGGTAATGAAAGGATGAATAAAAAAAGAAAGAAAATAGTCAGTATCAGTCCATGTTCTGTGCTTTCCCAGGGTGGTGAACGTGACTCTGGTTCCTGGGGAGCTGCCGAGGGAGAACACAGATGACGTTCTACAAGACGAGCACCTGAGTGACCAGGAGAACGCTCCACCTGCAGTACCCAACAGGCCTTGCGAGGGGACACCTCCCCAGTTGGAAGCCGAGGCGTGGCACGACACCGACTTAAACCGCAACCAACTCAGGATCAGCATCAGCAAGGTACAGGAGGGACCATCTAATATGTCCTCATTGTATCTCACTGTGGTACTGGCAGCACTATGAAATATTGCCTTATAGTCTTTAAATATATTCAAACGGTAGAAGTACATTAGAAGGGCTAGTTTACTTTCTTGTTGGTTTTCAATGACCATCTATTACGTTCAGAGGATATAGACCATAGAAATAGAATGGGCTTGCAAGCTCTAACTCTGACAATTTGACTGGTAAACTCATGGGTGCACTTTCAATGGCTGCCTGGTATTGTGATGCAATCATTTCCATGGTAATGTAAAATGTTCATTCAGATGATGTTAACTTATGTGGCTCATGCAATGGAATGTATTTTTTGTAATGTCAGTTGTTGAATAAGTATATCACAGCACATATTGATGGTCATGACTAGAAGGGATCCAGCTTTTGTAAAATTAACGTCAGATTTTGTGTTTTGTAGCAGGTTAGGATGAACTTATTCAGCAGGTTAGGAGAATTAACGTAGCAGGTTAGGAGAATTAGGTTAAGGTTAGGAATAGGGTTAGAGTTAGCAAAAATACAACAAAAAATGAACTTTTGACGTTAATTTGACAAAAGCAGGATCCCTTCTAGCCAAGACACACATTGATGGGTCCACTTCCTGCTTTTACTTCATACTTTTACTTCCTGGTTTGCTTCTATGGGTACACTCGTAGCCAGTCCACTCATTATACCATCATTGACTTGAATGGGGTCTCGTTCTCATTTCAATGATATAGACATACCTGGTTGTAGATAGACCTGGAGATATACAGTTGAATTCGGAAGTTTACATACACTTAGGTTGGAGTCATTAAAACTCGTTTTTCAACCACTCCACAAGTTTCTTGTTAACAAACTATAGTTTTTGCAAGTCGGTTAGAACATCTACTTTGTGCAAGTCATTTTTCCAACAATTGTTTACAGACAGATTATTTCACTTATAATTCACTGTATCACAATTCCAGTGGGTCAGAAGTTTACATACACTAAGTTGACTGTACCTTTAAACAGCTTGGAAAATTCCAGAAAATGATGTCATGGCTTTAGAAGCTTCTGATAGGCTAATTGACGTCATTTGAGTCAATTGGAGGTGAACCTGTGGATGTATTTCAAGGCCAACCTTCAAACTCAGTGCTTCTTTGCTTGACATCATGAGAAAATCTAAATAAATCAGCCAAGACCTCAGAAAACAAATTGTAGACCTCCACAAGTCTGGTTCATCCTTGGGAGCAATTTCCAAATGCCTGAAGGTACCACGTTCATCTGTACAAACAATAGTGCACATGTATAAACACCATGGGAAGGAGACACGTTCTGTCTCCTAGAGATTCATGTACTTTGGTGCAAAAAGTGCATATCAATCCCAGAACAACAGCAAAGGACCTTGTGAAGATGCTGGAGGAAACAGGTACAAAGTATCTATATCCACAGTGAAATGAGTCCGATATCGACATAACCTGAAAGGCAATGAAGAAGCCACTGTTCCAGAACCGCCATAGAAAAGCCAGTCTTTGGTATGCAACTCCACATGGGGACAAAGATTATACTTTTTGGAGAAATGTCCCCTGGTCTGATGAAACAAAAATAGAACTGTTTGGTCATAATGACCATCGTTATGTTTGGAGGAAAAAGGGGGACGCTTGCAAGCCGAAGAACACCCTCCCAACTGTGAAGCACAAGGGTGGCAGCATCATGTTGTGGGGGTGCTTTGCTGCAGGAGGGACTGGCGCACTTCACAAAATAGTTGGCATCATGAGGAAGGAAAATTATGTGGATATATTGAAGCAACATCTCAAGACATCAGTCAGGCAGTTAAAATCTTGGTTGCAAATGGGTCTTCCAAATGGACAATTACCCCAAGCAAACTTCCAAAGTTGTGGCAAAATGGCTTAAGAACAACAAAGTCAAGGTATTGGAGTGGCCATCACAAAACCCTGACCTCAATCCTATAGGAAAATATGTGGGCAGAACTGAAAAAGCATGTGTGTGCAAAGATGCCTACAAACCTGACTCAGTTACACCAGCTCTGTCAGGAGGAATGGGCCAAAATTCACCCAACTTATTGTGGAAGGCTACCCAAAACGTTTGACCCAAGTTAAACAATTTAAAGGCAATGCTACCAAATACTAATTGAGTGTATGCAAACTTCTGACCCACTGGGAATGTGATGACAGAAATAAAAGCTGAAATAAATCATTCTCTCTACTATTATTCTGACATTTCACATTCTTAAAATAAAGTGGTGATCCTAACTGACCTAAGACAGGGAATTTTTACTTGGATTAAATGTTAGGAATTGTGAAAAACTGAGTTTAAAGGTATTTGGCTAAGGTGTATGTAAACTTCCGACTTCAACTGTATTTCAGGTACTGTGTTTACAATGAATTTAAAGTGCTCAAACATGGTAAAGTAAATAATAATACCTTTACAATACAGTTCAAGCTGCTATATACCGGCAGTACACAATAGGTCTAACTCTTGACAGTGATCGTTAACAGTGGTAACCCTAGAAACGCCCTTTTCCCCCAGGGGCAGTTGGCTGCGGAGGAAGAGGAGCCTGCTAGAGGGACGTGTCCTGATGCCCTCGTGGGTGGAGCTCCCACAGAAATGACTGGTGCTCAGGTCTGCGCTCTGCGGTACCGGAGGATCAACAGCCCAGAGTCAGACCGTGTGTCCGCCGCAGACGGGAGACCAGACATCTACGACAAACGAGGGTGAGGGCGCTATACACTGAGTGTACAAAACATTAGGAACACCAGCTCTTTCCATGACAGACTGACCTGGTGAGTTCAGGTGAAAGCTATGATCCCTTATTGATGTCACTTGTTAAATCCACTTCAATCAGTGTAGATAAAGGGGAGGAGACAGGTTAAAGAAAGATTTTTAAGCCTTGAGGCAATTGAGACATGGAGGGTGAATGGGCAAGACAAAACATTTAAGTGTTTTGAACAAGATATGGCCAGCATCATACCACCCTGCATCCTGCTGCTGGCTTGCTTTTGAAGCTAAGCAGGGTTGGTCCTGGATGGGAGACCATGTGGTGTTGGAGGGCCAGTAGGAGGCACTCATTCCCAGGGCAGTGATTGGGGGCATTTCCCTGTGTAGGGTGCTCTCTTTCAGATGGGATGTTAAACAGTGTCCTGACTCTGTGGCCACTAAAAATCCCATGGCACTTATCATAAGAGTAGGGGTGTTAACCCTGGTGTCCTGGCTAAATTCCCAATCTGGTCCTCATATCATCACGGTCACCTAGTCATCCCCAGTTTACAATTGGCTCATTCATCCTCCCTCTTCTCCCCTGTAACTATTCCCCAGGTCGTTGCTGTAAATGAGAATGTTTTCTCAGTCAACTTACCTGGTAAAATAAAATAAATAAAATGGTAGTAGGTTCCTGATCACTGGTTTGAGTCAAGAATTGCAATGCTACTGGGGTTTTCATCCACAACAGTTTCCTGTGTGTAGCAAGAATAGTCCACCATCTGAAGGAAATCCAGCCAACTTGACACAACTTTGGGAAGCAATGGAGCCAGCATCCCTGTGGAATGCTTTTGACACCTTGTAGAGTCCATGCCCCAATTGCGCTGTTCTGAGTGCAAAAGGGGGTTCAGCTCAATATTAGGAAGGTGTTCCTAATGTTTTGTACACTCAGTGTATAGTGCAGACAAGTTATACACTGTTGTGCATATGTATACTTTATGTACACACCACACAATCAATCAAAGAGATTTTATAAAGCCCTTTTTACATCAGTACCAGCGTAAACCCCCAAAGATCAAGCATTGGAGAGGCAGCAACACAGTGGCTAGGAAAAACTCCCTAGAAGACAGGAATCTGGGAACAAACCTAGAGAGGAACCAGGCTGCGAGGGGTGGCCAGTCCTCTTCTGGTTGTATTGGGTTGAGATTATAAGAGTACATGGCCATTAGGGCCAGATCGTTTTTTTTCAAGATGTTCAAACGTTCATAGATGACCAACAGGGTCAGATAGTAACCATGGCTATAGAGCAGCCATCCTCAACAGGTCGACTGCAGTTCGGATCCGGACACAGAATGACATCAATGCGGACCACGGGTCTCGAAACTAAAACAGAAAAGGAAGAGATGAAGTGGGAGCCTAAGATCACGGTACACCAGATAAGACAGGCTGACCCTAGCTCCCCCGGCACATGCAAGCTATTGCAGCATTACTACTTGGGACTGAGACATGTGGGTCGGGAGACAGGGTCAGGAGATCCTGTGGCCCCGTCCAACGTCACCCCTGGACAGAGCTAACCAGGAAGGAGTTAACCCCACCGACCACTTAAGGGATTTCAACAGACCACTAACTTACTACCCTGAGACCAGTGGTGTACCGCGGTTTCTCAGGGCCCCACTGCAAGGTCTGAGCAAGGGAGGGAAATGTGGCAGAGAGGAAAATTGCAGTTTTATATCTAATCTTCTGTAATTCTAAATATTTTTGCCATGGCTTGTGACGTGTTCATATTCTATCTGGGGAGTGGGGGGGTGACCTCCAGGGGGCCCCCAACCCCCCCCCAAAATAAACAATTTCTTATTACATTTTCAGAGCCCGCTGGCCCCCCCGAGGGACACACACAAACACACACATACACTGAAAACACATTAAAACACAACACACATGCACACTGTCAAAATGAACATTTACCAAGGTTTTTTACAATGATTTTGTCTTCCTACCAGGTCTCGTATGGACATTCTGGGATCCCCGTCCCGCCACGTGCAGTCCTCCCAGCCGGCCCAGATGCACTCCCTGGAGGGAGGAGGTGGGGACCGGCAGGGTGGCAGTGGTAGACCAGGTCAAGAGGTCTCCGTAGCCTCTGTGGCCGACCCCGAGGCCCACAGTAACGCGTTCATCCGGTCTGTACCACTCGCCGAGGAGGAAGACTTTGACAGCAAGGAGTGGGTGATCATCGACAAGGAGACTGAGCTCCAGGACTTCCTGGGTCTCCTGGGCCCAGGGGCTGAGGCCACCACCTCGGGGCCCACCACCGACGAGGAGCCTGAGGAGCTGAGGCCCCTAGACGAAATGGAGGAGTGGAGGAAGTTACGGGGAGCTGGAGGTGGAGAGGTGGTGGTGAGGCCAAAGATGCGAGCAGGAGGCATTGGGGTACCGCCAGAAGGGGAGGGGTCTAATGGGGCCAGTCCTGGGTGCCCAGGTTATCACACTCTGCCTCATAGCCGTGGACACAGACCACGGCCACAGTCGGAGTACTTTGGAGCTCACGGACAGGTAAGAGCAATGGGCTGTGGGGTAGAGAAATGGTCTGTGTGTTGGTGTGTGAGTGTTTGTCTGGTTTGGGGTCCATTTGAACTGAATTGAAATTCGAATTAAATTGAAATGGACTGTCTTTGTCTGCATCTGTGTATGTCTTTTTGCGGGTCTATGTCTAGGTTACCCTGTTATTTCCTGTGTCGAAAATGTAACTGGACACAATTTGAAAGAATGGTATACTTATTCTTAATCTTCTCAGGCTTTGGTAGTTTTGAAGGTCAGTATACGTGTATGTATACCCACTGTTCATTTGATCATTTTCAGTACAGTGCAGAGCTTACTGTATTTCCGCTTCATCTATCCACTGACTAAAGCCTGTAATGACAAAGCTGTCACAAAGTCAATGAATAATATTTGTACTGTATTTATACCGGTAGTGTTGTATTTAGTAAGTCATCCAGTGTATGCAACAGCACTGCATATTCCTATAGCCTATAAAAAATGTACTTCCTCCATCCAGGACACACAGCTGTGCAAACAAACTTCATGAAGCACAGCAGTGTGGAGGAACTGTTATCTGCAATGACTGAATTACGGCCATAGTTTTAATAACATTCATTTGGGCAGTACATAGATTTACGTCACTAAAATGGGTGGAGTGAAAGTTAGATTTTCCATCTGTAAATGATCTGCAGATGGTCACACTATCTGTTGATGAGCAACTGCTTGCTAAGGTTAGGGTTAAGTTTAGAAAAAGGGTAAGGGTTAGGGTAAGGGTTAAGTTTAGCGATAGGATAAGGGTTAAGGTCAGGTTTAGCGCGAGGGTTAGGCAGTGGTGGAAAAAGTACCCAATTGTCATACTTGAGTAAAAGTACAGATACCTTAATAGAAAATGACTCAAGTAGAGGTGAAAGTCAGCCAGTAAAATACTACTTGAGTTAAAGTATTTGATTTTAAATATACTTAAGTATCGAAAGTAAATGTAATTGCTAAAATATACTTTAAAAGTATAAATCATTTAAAATTCCAGACAACACCATTTCTTGTTTTCAAAATATACGCATAGCCACTCAGACATAATTTACAAACAAAGCATTTGTGTTTAGTGAGTCCGCCAGGCCAGAGGCAGTAGGGATGACCAGGGATGTTCTCTTGATAAATGAAATTTGACAATTTTCGTGTCCTGCTAAACATTCAAAATGTAACGAGTACTTTTTGGTTGTCAGGGAAAATGTATGGAGTAAATAGTACATTATTTTCTTTAGGAATGTAGTGAAGTAAAAAGTAAAAGTTGTCAAAAATATAAATCGTAAAGTAAAGTACAGATACCCCCCCCAAAAAAGTATTTTTACTTATGTACTTTAAACCACTGGGGTTGGAGTTAGTAGATAGTTGAAATGTTACTGATAGTATGTAGAGCATCTACAGATGGACTAGCCAAATAAAGTGTTACCTTTAGTTTTTATTTGGTTTAACCATTATTATTTTCTCATTGATACAAAGATGTATTTTGCTAGAGACCTGTTCAAGATAGCAGCCATTTCAACCATTTTGTGCTGATGATGCTGGATGGTGCTGTGGTGTCAGTGCATGTTCTGATAGCAAATATGTTTCTGATTGACATGTGTCAATCAAAGGAGCATGTATTGTAGGAGTGTTATGGGTCATGATGGTAAACTGTTCCAGTACACAAAAACTGTTCCACAACACAAGTAGTGATATGTTTCTCCTCTCTCCTCTCTCTCCGCGCCAAGTCAATCTCTGCCTCTTCGAAACCCGATTTAAATATCTTGCCAAAATAACATTGGCCTGTACCTGCATATCCATGTCCAGTGACAGTCGGCAAAAACTGAAACACTCCAACAACATCCCTTTTTATCCATCCAAAATAAAACCCCACCCAAACGATTGTGCATAGGTCTCGTTTATCCCTCCCAAAAAAGAGATTGAAAAAAGAGATCCCTCCCCTTATATTTCTGCTGTCTGTGCGTGTGTGTTGGGCTCACTGCAACATGCACCCAGACACACGGAGACCCAGACACACGGAGACCCAGACACACGGAGACCCAGACACACGGATGCGCAGAGACCCAGACACACGGAGAACCAGACGCGCAGAGACCCAGTCGCAGAGACCCAGACACACATACAGGCAGAGACCCAGACACGCATACAGGCAGAGACCCAGACACGCATACAGGCAGAGACCCAGACACGCATACAGGCAGAGACCCAGACACGCATACAGGCAGAGACCCAGACACGCATACAGGCAGAGACCCAGACACGCATACAGGCAGAGACCCAGACACGCATACAGGCAGAGACCCAGACACGCATACAGGCAGAGACCCAGACACGCATACAGGCAGAGACCCAGACACGCATACAGGCAGAGACCCAGACACGCATACAGGCAGAGACCCAGACACGCATACAGACAGAGACCCAGACACGCATACAAATACAGACAGAGACCCAGACACGCATACAAACACAGACAGAGACCCAGGCACGCGTACAAACACAGACAGAGACCCAGGCACACGTACAAACACACAAAGAGACCCAGACACACGTGCAAACAGAGACCCAGACGCACAGAGACCCAGACGCGCATACACACAGAGACCCAGACACACGTGCAAACAGAGACCCAGACGCACAGAGACCCAGACGCGCATACACACAGAGACCCAGATACACGTGCAAACAGAGACCCAGACGCACAGAGACCCAGACGCGCATACACACAGAGACCCAGATACACAGACAAACAGAGACCCAGACGTGCAGACGCACAGAGACCCAGATGCACAGAGACCCAGAGACCCAGACGCGCATACACACAGAGACCCAGACGCGCATACACACAGAGACCCAGACTCACAGAGACCCAGACGCGCATACAAACAGAGACCCAGACGCGCATACACACAGAGACCCAGACTCACAGAGACCCAGACGCGCATACACACAGAGACCCAGACTCACAGAGACCCAGACACGCAGACACACAGAGACCCCGACGCGCAGACACACAGAGACCCAGACACACAGAGACCCAGACACACATACAAACAGAGACCCTTACGCACAGTGACCCAGACACGCAGACTCACAGAGACCCAGACGCGCATACGAACAGAGACCCAGACGCGCACACGAACAGAGACCCAGACGCGCATACGAACAGAGACCCAGACGCGCATACGAACAGAGACCCAGACGCGCATACGAACAGAGACCCAGACGCGCATACGAACAGAGACCCAGACGCGCATACGAACAGAGACCCAGACGCGCATACGAACAGAGACCCAGACGCGCATACGAACAGAGACCCAGACGCGCATACGAACAGAGACCCAGACGCGCATACGAACAGAGACCCAGACGCGCATACGAACAGAGACCCAGACGCGCATACGAACAGAGACCCAGACGCGCATACGAACAGAGACCCAGACGCGCATACGCACAGTGACCCAGCCGCGCAGTGACCCAGCCGCGCAGTGACCCAGCCGCGCAGTGACCCAGCCGCGCAGTGACCCAGACATGCAGAGACCCAGACACGCAGAGACCCAGACAGACACACAGACATTCCCATGACAGCAGAGATAGAGAAGAGACGGAGTCTTCTTGGCCACACCCCCACCTGATGCCTTTCTCCTCCACTCTTATTGGTCTTTTTCAGTTGGAGGAGGATAGGCCCCACCCCCACCACCCGCACCACTCTTTCCCGAGGCCCAACCAATTGAGAAGATTGGCGTCGTACGTGTTCTCGTCCTCTACCCTGGAGACGGAGCAGTATCCCCATGGTAACTTGGAAGCTGGGGCGTTGATCCAGAGAAGCCGCTCTGCCGAGAGCAGCCCCGCCCGTCTCCCCTCGCGGCGCCACATGCCCCTGGTACCCGGCAGCCCCGGGGGGTCGCGACCACGACACTCCGTCCTCAACCTGTCCCGACTCCAGATACAACAGATGCTGGCTAAACTAATGAACAAGACGTGATCAGATAAACAAGCCCAGTAGGGGTTGTATCTGACATTTTGTGTAACCACATGCAGCGCCTTTTCACGAACCACAACAACAATATCCCTTCTCCTCCTCACAGAAAAAACACAGTCCTGGCTATATCTACGGGGATTGGAAGGTTTTAAAAAAGGGAATATTACAAAATGTTTTTTTTTTATTATTGTGCAGTAAACTGAGGCCCCCCGGCCCGGCCTGTACCCTGTGCTCCGAGTGTGCCTGTGGGTTTGTGGGACCGTGGGCCAGGAATAGTAGGATTGCATTTTGTCCTTCTTGAGGAAGTGCAGGCATACAGCTCCGTGGAGGGACAGAGAAGGAGAACCAGGAGGGGGGGAGAGAGAGAACCACATGGTCCAAAACTTTGTACACAACAGACACTGTAAACACCACTTTATTGTACACTGACACTCGTTTTTTGAAAGATGCTGTTTTTATTCAAGCACTGAGTACTGTAGCTTTCTGAGAGTTAGACTTTTAGGCAAAGAGTCTGTGGGCTTTGTGTCATTTCTGCTCTGACCGGGCATTCATCTGCACATGCTTAGAAGTGCTTTAGGACTGGCGCAGGCATGCGTGTGTGTGGATCATCACCACCACTATTGCCATTTTCATTCACATATTGTTCTTGTTAAAAGCCAAAATCCGTTCGTTTTTGTTATTTCAAATAAAGCATAGCAAAAACATTTTTTTTTACGTTTATTTAACTAGGCAAGTCAGTTAAGAACAAATTCTTATTTTCAATGACAGACTAGGAACAGTGGGTTAACTGCCTTGTTCAGGGGCAGAACGACAGGTTTTTACCTTGTCAGCTCGGGGATTTGAACTTGCAACCTTTCGGTTACTAGCCCAACGCTCTAACCACTAGGCTACCCTGCCGCTCCAATGACCATTCAAAATGTTGAATGGCCATTGGAGATGCTGCTTTAATGTGCCAGGATGTTGCCAGGATGTTGAGATGAACAAAGAGAAATTATTACTGTCATGGATCAGTATAGGCAATAGATTGATAGGCAATAGATTGATAGGCAATCGGTTGATAGGCAATAAATTGATAGGCAGTAGATTGATAGGCAATACATTGATAGGCAGTAGATTGATAGGCAATAGATTGATAGGCAGTAGATTGATAGGCAGTAGATTGATAGGCAGTAGATTGATAGGCAGTAGATTGATAGGCAATAGATTGATAGGCAATAGATTGATATGCAATAGATTGATAAGGAGTAGATTGATATGCAATATATTGATAGGCAATAGATTGATAGGCAATAGATTGATAGGCAATAGATTGATAGGCAGTAGATAGATATGCAATAGATTGATAGTCAATAGATTGATATGCAATAGATTGATAAGGAGTAGATTGATATGCAATATATTGATAGGCAATAGATTGATAGGCAATAGATTGATAGGCAATAGATTGATAGGCAATAGATTGATAGGCAGTAGATTGATAAGCAGTAGATTGATAAGCAGTAGATTGATAGGCAATAGATTGATAGGCAATAGATTGATAGGCAATAGCTTCCCTCATTGCAGTGGAATGCTGCTTTCTTACTGCATATAAATGTTGAAGATGTATATAACACGTTTATAACATGTCTATCATATTGTATTCAGTTTCAGTTGTGACAGTATTACCAGTGTTACCAGCAATAATTATTTATTTTCCATAATTGTATCTAGTTTACTGTTGTGAATAATTAAATTGATCTTGCCTTGAGTCTGGACAGAGGACATGGCTCTTGTTAAGAACACGCCTTCATTTTGATGCACCAGTCATAACTATAGATTTGTGAAATGTCCGTATTGTCAAAATGTGTTGCTATCTACTGTAATTGTTTTAAAAGGAGGGGATTTAGGCTGAAATTCAATTGAACCTGCCCTAGTAATGTTTACGCAGTGCCTTTGTTTACAAACGTACCTCTCTACCTCGTAGTAGTGCTTTTTCTTTTTTTACAAAGGAGAACAGAATTTCCAAACTCCTTTTCAAAATAATTGTTTAATGACAGGATAGGAGCAGAAGGGCTCATGCGGGGTTTGAACCGGGATCCCTGCCGCGAAGGGGAAGTAGGCCTATATGGTGCCGGAGGTGAGAGCATTGGGCCAGCAGTAGTAGGATTTAGGATTTATTTCATTATCAGTAGGCATTGATTTATGTCAATGTGAAATTCAAATCTTCCTACCATCACATCTAAGCCAATATGACACCAATGTTGATAAAATCAACATGATTGGAGGTTTTCCATCACACCACTCTTGTTATGATCCATTCTGATTCCTAATTCTATGGATTTGACAGTACCCAACACCGCTCTATTAATTCATTTCATTTGACCATGGGGAAAGAAGAGCTATACTGCTTTAACACCACAATGCAGGTTTAGTTGAATTGAGGCCATGTCTAGGTTGTATAATGACGAGGAAATGTAATACAGTTGCCCGGTTGGTCTTCCATCAATTTCACTGTTTTCAGTGATCCAATAATGACATTCACTGAATGTATTTATCACCCTCTGATGAAGCTTAGTTCTGAGGCTCTATGTCGAGCATCTCAGGGTAGGAGTGCTGATCTAAGATCAGGTTTCCCCTGTCCATGTAATCTTATTCATTATGATCTAAAAGGAAAAATGTATGCTAGATTAGCACTCCTACTCTTGAGATGCTTTGTGAATATGGGCCCTGATCTCAGTTCAGTTCGTACAATAAATAATATCGGACGCCACTTCGCTTGAACTGGTAAAGTCTGATGTGATAGGTCCTTGTTTACGCTGGTCTACAGTTTATCTGCTGCACTTTGGTTTATTTCCAAACAAGAAAAGTATACTCACGGATCAGTGAATACCTAAGTAAGGTTGGTAGGCATCTTTTAAAAACATTTGTTAAAAACATTTTGTTTGTCTGGTAACGTTGAAGTGGGTTTTGGGAGTTTTCCTACTGAAGCATTCTCATGTAAAATGGCATGCAATCATATACTGCAATTGTAGCCTGTGTAATGTTGCTCCAGTCCTGTGTGTACTGTCCTGATTACATGTAGATCTTGGTGACTTATTTGTGCTTGTGGAAAGACAGCTAGATGGCAAGAGGAAAAACATTGTCTGGTTTCTGAGTCACTTATTTATTGCCCAGTGTCCCAATCTTGGCCAGGTCGCAGTTGTAAATGAGAACTTGTTCTCAACTGGCCTATCTGGTTAAACAAAGGTGAAATAAAAAATGTGTCTGTGAGAGATACAGATGTAGGATCTTAATTTGAGCCAATTTGCTACAGCAGGAAAATAGTCCTGCAGAAACAGGAAATGCGAATTATTACCTGGATTATAATGATTGGACATTTTTGTAGGGTTCATACATTTTGTTCGTTAGGGCAAATCAAGTCTGAAATTTCAAAGTGGAATCGACAAACAACTCAAATACACTACAAGTTTGCATTTCCTGCTGTGCAGGAAAATTCTCAGCATCAAAAGAGTGCTCAAATGAAGATCCTACATCTGTTCAGTGAAAGAAGAGACTCTTGTATAAAATACTTGCAGGATTATTTTCCTGCAATGAACTATCCTCCAGTTCATTACAAATAATGTTTGTGGGAGGTGGGTTGGAATGGGAATATGTAAGATAATACAGTGGCAATCATAGTTTTTTAACACTTTGGAGCGAATGTAAAAGATGTCAACCATTATTTGAATAACATTGTGATCCGTGAGTGCCTCTCAGTAGAGGACAGTACAGTCACTATTCTCTTTTTGTGAATATATTATAAGCATTTGTTTTTGTATCACAATAACCCTGTAGAGTTATGTATAACATTATGTATTTAAAAGCATGTATATCAAGCCATTTTTTAAATAAACATACAAAAAATTGATATTAGTACATTGCTGGATCGACAACGTTTCAACACTTTGATGTCATCTCGTCATGTGATCTTGTATATGTGCTTCACAGCTGTACATACATTTGGCAATGCACTGTTTGTAACCATGGCTACACATGAAATCACACCTGGGTTGAGCAATTTAAAAGAAAACAGAGAACATAACATGTACATATATACAGTATTATATGTATAATGCTGTGCTATGGACTTTCTGTGCCTTTTTTTTATCCATGTATGTCAACTATACTAGACAATTCTCAGACGCTTGTATACAGCCAAAATATGATTTAAGGATTTGGGAAGTACTTAATTTGGCCTTTGCTGCCTTTTGTGTTTATTCAGTCATGGCTAATGGAAAATGGTTTGATGCTATGGTAGTCATTTTTAAACGTATCTAAAGTTTTCTAATATATTCATGTTTTTAAGGTCATACACTGGTTCTGCTCTGCAACAGTTTGCAGGTGTCTGTGTGTATTGATGTGTACTGAAGTATTTGTGAGGGTGTTCTTCGTATGTTTGTCCTTTTCATTTCATTAACTCATTGTTAGATAATACATCTGATATTTCATTATGTCCTACACTCTTAGAAAAAAGCTTTCCAAAAGGGTTCTTCAGCTGTCCCCATAGGAGAACTCTTTTTGGTTCCAGGTATAACCCATTTTTGTTCCAGCTAGAACCCTTTTTGGTTCCATGTAGAACCCACTGTGAAAAGGGCTCTACCTGGAACCAAAAGGGTTCTACCTGGAAGCAAAAAGGGTTCTCCAAAGGATTATCCTATGGGGACAGCTGAATAACCCTTTTAGTTTCTAGATAACACCTTTTTTTCTAAGAGTGTGGCTTTCAGGGAAGGTATTTCCTTTTCTTTGATACTTGTGTACTACAGCCTCTCTCTGTGATGTGCTGCAGGCCCTGGAGCAGATCAGCCCATACCAGGATGGCAGTGGGGAGGACCTCAACTTCCAGGGTGTAGAGAGAGAGAGGCCTAACCTTCCCACGCTGGCCCTGCATCGCTTTCGACAGGTGGACTTCCTCTCTGCCTTGCTCACCGGCGCCGCCACCCTTCCGCCTCTCCAAACCTCCTTTGAGGTTGATTCCAGAACCTGTGTTGAGCAGGATCAGGATGGGAATGTGGATGCCGCTGAGGTCGGGGCTGGGGCAGTGTCCAGCGGTGATGGGAGCCCCAAGAGCAGCGAGCACAGCCAGGAGGGTGATGATGGAGCTCCCTCTACTCTTCTTGCAGACGAGCCTCCTCGGGACTACCCTCGCCGGGCCTCTGCAGGAGTGGGGTTTGGTGGTGATCCGGACCTGGAGCTGGAGGAAGGCTCCAAGACCCTGGTGCTCTTCTCCCCTGGAGACGTGAGGAGGTCCCTTGCCGTGGTGGGCGATCTGCCCCCGGACGATGCCGGGAGCCACCAGGGGACGCTGGCAGCCATCACACCCCAGTGCGAGAGAGCTCTGGGACCTCTGGGAAGCCTGCTGGACGTGTCTGAGCCAGGTACTTTGTTCTCCCAGTTGAAGTCCGAGCCCAAACCGCCTTCGACGGCCGTCTCCTCCATCCTGGTCAATGTGGCGCCCAATGTTGTTACTCCCACCAGCACCTCCCCTCCTTTCACCAAAGTAGAGCGGACATTCGTACACATTGCCGAGACTACCCACCATAATGTGATGAGCTCCTCAGGGACTCTGCAGCTTAGGCTGCTGCTCCCTGGGCTGGTTGAGGAGCCCACAGACGAACAGGAGAACCACTCGGAGGAAGAGAAAGAGGAGGGTGTCTTGGATGGAGAGAAAGAGAGGAGCAGGGAGAGCAGATCCGATGTGGACCATTCAGACAAAGACGTTGAGAAGGAGAGGGAGAGTGGATCTGAGGGTGAGGTTCCAAACAGAGACATTGAAGAGGAGAGGGAGAGTGGATCTGAGGGTGAGGTTCCAAACAGAGACATTGAAGAGGAGAGGGAGAGTGGATCTGAGGGTGAGGTTCCAAACAGAGACATTGAAGAGGAGAGGGAGAGTGGATCTGAAGGGGAGTTCCAAAAGACGTATGACGTACAGAGGAGGGAGAGTGGATCAGAAAGCAATGCCTTTGAGAAAGACGAGGAAGGGGACGAAGTGAGCAGGTTTGAGGAGAAGGAGGAGGAGGATAAGAGAGAGAGTAGGTCCAAGGAGGAAGTTCCCGAGAGAGAAATCCCAGGTTCTCCAGAGAGAGACAACAGGGCTAAGGAGGAGGAAAATGATGTTGCAAAGAAAGAGGTTGAGGAGTTAATCCCTCCAGAAAAAGAGATGGAAGAAGAGCCAGAACTTGGGGACGAAGGCCAGCCAGCAATCCAGTCAAACCTCTCCTCTCCCATTCTCTGTCCCCCAGAAGAACCTGAAGCCCAGGATATCCTGGTCATTTCAATAGAAACCAAGTTAGACTCTGAAACAGAGGACACCCCTATTGCCGTTTCCCCTGAGATGGAGCCAGCCCAAGACGTGATGTTAGCAGAGAAGGGGAGCCAGGTCCAGCTCGAACAAAACAATGAGGCTTCTCCACAGGAGGAACCAAAGGACCCTGGTGATCCAGAAGAGGCCAGCAAACAGACCAGGCCTCGGAAAATTAGCCGAATCCCGGTTCTCTCTCGGTCTGAGGAGGACACCAGCTCGGACCAGGACCAGTCGGCGACGTCCCAGTCATTCAAGTCTCGTCAGAGGGCCAAGCGACCTCACCTAGCCCGGTTGGTCATGGAAAGGAGGCAAGGTCGCATGCTAAGACTGGCTTCTGTTTCCTCAGCGTCCTCTGCGGATGATGGCTGTAAAGTTCCAGCAGAGATCCAGTCAGAGGAAGACACCCATGATGAGGACAACTATCTGCCCAGGAAGGAGAGGGGAATTTGGGGGGAGAGGAGTGAGGGGCGTCAAAGGAGCAGGATACCCCGTCCTGTCACACCTGTTAAGCTGCAGGGATCCTCTGTTACACCGTCTCATGCTGTCTCCCAAACGGGCCCCAATGCTAAACTCCAGAAACCACAACTTTCAACTATATATACTAGGTAGGTTCAATTAAAAGCGTATTTGACAGGAAACACATGCTCGAATCAATTCCCGATCTCTAGGGGCTCACGCCAAGGCTGCCTTTTATCCACTCTGTTGTTCACCCAGCCCTTTGAATAATATTCTGAATGGATAATAATATTAATATTATGTGAAAACCTCCAGATTATAATCTTTAAGCATAATTCTAGAACATAATTCAAAGTGTCATTCTACATTTATGACTATCTCTGTGTTGTATCTCTGTGTTTCAGGCATCAATCACACAAAACTAGGACCCCAAGAATAAATGTTCCACTGCACCAGAGGTCCCAGACTCTGCAATCCCGACCTGGACCCGGGGCCAACTCCTCCTCCCTATTCTCCACCCCCCAGACCCCCCTGCGTGGGGTCATCTCCCGAGCCCCTCTCTCTGCATGCCCCTCCCCACGTAGCCTCAGCACCTCACCCTGTTGCTACTCCACTTCCCGGACCGACAGCCCCTCCCCTCAGCGCCCACGCCGGGGGGCTGCAGTTACAGAGGTCCGGAGGCAGCTCATATCCGTGCGGGCGCAGACTGCACTTCCGCTAAAACCCAAACCGCCTCAAACCGATGATTCCTCAGCCCCTGGGACGCCCAGGAGGCGAGGCAAACTTTACCCGTTGTCATCTACATCCACACCCACCAAGGGGAAGTCAGATGCGTCTGAGAGCAAGACAGCCACCAGATAATATAGCCTAGCTTAGTGTATCAGGGCTATCTATCCACCAGACTATCCACACTGCACTTCACACACCCCTTTATCTACTGTATGTCAGAGTAACTCCACGACCTCAAACGTGTTTGTGCGAAAACACTATGTTTCAACTCTCAGCTTAAGATAACAAAGAGGGGTCTGCTTCTAATCACAGTTAAGGCCAAGAACAAAACCAGTAATAGAGAGCACCAGGCAGCAGTGAGATCCCCCAATGCCACAGACTCGGGAAGTGGGTGTGACCCCCAATGCCACAGACTCGGGAAGTGGGTGTGACCCCCAATGCCACAGACTCGGGAAGGGAGTGTGAGCCCCAATGCCACAGACTCGGGAAGGGGGTGTGAGCCCCAATGCCACAGACTCGGGAAGTGGGTGTGACCCCCAATGCCACAGACTCGGGAAGTGGGTGTGACCCCCAATGCCACAGACTGGGGAAGTGGGTGTGACCCCCAATGCCACAGACTGGGGAAGTGGGTGTGAGCCCCAATGCCACAGACTGGGGAAGTGGGTGTGACCCCCAATGCCACAGACTAGGGAAGTGGGTGAGACCCCCAATGCCACAGACTCGGGAAGTGGGTGTGACCCCCAATGCCACAGACTGGGGAAGTGGGTGTGACCCCCAATGCCACAGACTAGGGAAGTGGGTGTGACCCCCAATGCCACAGACTAGGGAAGTGGGTGTGACCCCCAATGCCACAGACTAGGGAAGTGGGTGTGACCCTCAATGCCACAGGCTAGGGAAGTGGGTGAGACCCCCAATGCCACAGTCTAGGGAAGTGGGTGAGACCCCCAATGCCACAGACTCGGGAAGTGGGTGTGACCCCCAATGCCACAGACTAGGGAAGTGGGTGTGACCCCCAATGCCACAGACTAGGGAAGTGGGTGTGACCCCCAATGCCACAGACTAGGGAAGTGGGTGTGACCCCCCAATGCCACAGACTAGGGAAGTGGGTGTGACCCCCCAATGCCACAGACTAGGGAAGTGGGTGTGACCCCCCAATGCCACAGACTAGGGAAGTGGGTGTGAGCCCCAATGCCACAGACTAGGGAAGTGGGTGTGAGCCCCAATGCCACAGACTAGGGAAGTGGGTGTGAGCCCCAATGCCACAGACTAGGGAAGTGGGTGTGACCCCCAATGCCACAGACTAGGGAAGTGGGTGTGACCCCCAATGCCACAGACTAGGGAAGTGGGTGTGACCCCCCCCAATGCCACAGACTAGGGAAGTGGGTGTGACCCCCAATGCCACAGACTCGGGAAGTCGGTGTGACCCCCAATTCCACAGACTAGGGAAGTCGGTGTGACCCCCAATGCCACAAACTAGGAAAGTGGGTGTTCGTTACCTCCTACTGCAGCTGTGGCCTCCCTGCACCTGTCTGGGAACTTGTTCCTTAGCAGGGTTCGAATTACACATTGACTCTTGGGGCTTTGCATGATGATGGTGCCCAATGTCCATATCGATTGTGGGGTGCCTGATTTGTAATGGGGTTCCCCTAGCCTCCCCTAGCCCCCCTGTGATTCTGACTCAGTACAGCAGCCCTCGTATGCCTTAATAAGACCTGTTCTAAGACCAGTTCTTGTCTACTCCTCCCATCACTAATGCTTCCAGGGAAGAAAGACAACTGCAACAGCAGAGCAGCAGCCTCTGATCTCACTTACTAGTTTGCTTAAAGAAGTGCTTTAAATTAAAATGATTACTTGTGATATGAAAATAATATATAGCTAAATTATAGGATGAACTTTATTTAGGTCAGACCACGGATTGTAGTTTAGGTAACACTTGACGTTCCTTCTTATGAAGAGTTCTGAACTGTTATATTGCGTTATAAGCGTTCATAGCACCTTATGGAAGTCATAGAGCATTATGAAACTACAATAAAGCAATAAGGTACCAGAAACTGTTATATATTATGAATATCTCTCTCATGCCTTATTACTTGATTGTCAAGTTTCACAATGCTCAATGACTGCATCTATGAGATTCTATTAAGGTTTTTAAAGCATTATAACACTTTACAAGGTGCTTTGAGTAAAGTTACCGTCATGTAGATAAGAATCAGATCTGGATTGGTGTGCAGTTTACACTTGGCATTGTTATTTCTCTCTCACAACCAATCAGGGACTGGTAAATCTGCATTTTGGAATGAAAACCTGTGCCCGACCTACTCTATGATAACCGCCATAGAGTAGTATACAGCCTCATAAAGCCCTATGAAGGTGTTCATTAGACAATATCACACTTCACCAGGAGCTGCTTCACGTGTTGCTAAATGTTTTATACAGTAGGCAAATCTCTATTTGAACTAAGGGTAACGCTTTAAATTAAGGTACCTTTTATTGTAAAGTGTTACCTAAATAAGTCTCATTATTCCTCTGTCTTTTTCATTGAGATAGAAAAGGATTTTGAGGGAATCGAAATGAATGCATAAAGTCGATGTACTTGTGGCTTTGTAATGGTCAGCATGTGTTCTTGTCTACCTTGGGAAGCGGTTCACCCAGATATGATCATGAGTGGCTTTTATTTTGTAGGAGTTCATTGGATGTACCTAGAGAGTCCCAAATGGCTCTTTATTCCCAATTTAGTGCACTACTTTTGACCAGAGCCCATAGGGAGTAGGTTGCCATTTGGGGCGCATATTAAATC
The DNA here is from genome assembly GCF_901001165.1 of Salmo trutta. NCBI lineage: Eukaryota > Metazoa > Chordata > Actinopteri > Salmoniformes > Salmonidae > Salmo > Salmo trutta. The sequence continues at coordinate 8,721,814 of NC_042961.1, read as the reverse complement.
AGAAACACATTTAAAGATAGATACTGTGGAATGTGTCCAAATGAACATGATTTCTGTTATTGTTGTATTAGGGACTGTACGTTATTTATAATGAGGGATACATGGAGGAAATCGGATCTCTCTGAAAAGAAAATGGATGGCCCTCCCTTCAGTAAAAAATATTGCACGCTTGAAAAAACACTAGTGACCTTCCCCTATACCCAAAATAATAATTCAAACAAAGTGGATAGCAGACAACATGCCTAACGTTTAACCTCACTCGTAGGACAGACAAGAGCCTTAGATATGCAGTTTTAGAAACTGTAAGCATTACATGAAACCGTTTCGTAAGCATTACATGGCTAAGTAGCAAGGGCGGCGGGCCAGAAGGTTGTGGATTCGCAGACCACTGTGGACAAGGGTAGGGGTGAAAAGCTGCTTTCTAATAAAACCACTGCATGAATCTATCATCTTATTTGCAGGTCTGAGAAAAAAATAGCCTTTTATAAACGCAGAAGCAGAATCTGTTTTAATACCTCAACAGAGCATGACAGCGAATGAGCGCATGCTGCAGCACAGGAGACGTTTTGATTTCTATACAGGCTATTGTTAGAAAAGAGGGTAGTCTTCAGTTTGGAACAGTGGTAAAGTTGTCTATCAACTGTAAAAATGGAGCGCAACCGAACCACTTATGACTGAAGTATCTGATCATCAATGAATTTGAGAAAAATACATTTGTTTTTTAACACAGCAGCCGCCAGATCATCAGGTATGCACTTGCAACTTTTCAATTGTGAAACTATCATTTTCTAATTCATTCTATTTTATTCCATTACATTCTTGTTACAAAATAAAGATGCATAGCTCACCGCATGATCCTCAAACCAAAGACTGGCCAAACTCATGTTTCTAGAAGTGAATTCAAAGGTATTGTGGAATGACAGTGTAGCCTAATTAGGAATTTTTCGTTTCATTGATATTTCATTCTAAGTAATTATTTTAAACAGCCTTAATGCAAAATGAATAGGCATGTTGTTAAAGTGCTATTGTTGAAATGCTGAGCACTCCTGCCTGCCTGTAGCTTGTCACAAATCCTTCACAATGTATTACAGAAACCCAGCCTAAAACCCCAAACAGCAAGCAATGCAGATGTAAAAGCACGGTAGCTAGGAAAAACTCCCTATAAAGACAGGAACCTATGAAGAAGCCGAGAGAAGAATTAGGCTCTGAGGGGTGGTCAGTCCTCTTTTGGCTGTGCCCGGTGGAGATTATAAGAGTACATGGCCATTAAGGCCAGATCGTTCTTCAAGATGCTCAAACGTTCATAGATGACCAACAGGGTCAAATAATAATCACAGTGTTTATAGAGGTTGCAACAGGTCAGCACCTCAGGTGTAAATGTCAGTTTGCTTTTCATAACTGAGCATTCAGAGGTCGAGACAGCAGGTGTGGTATAGAGAGAAGGAGACGGAGAGAGCGAGTGAGGGAGCATGTCCAGTGAACGGGTCAGGATTCCATATTGCGGCATAGACACCGGAGACTGACACGGGGGGTCGGAGGACACTGTGGCCCCATCCAACGATACCCCCGAACAGGGTCAACTAGGCAGGATATAACCCCACCCACTTTGCCAAAGCACAGCCCCCACACCACCAGAGGGATATCAACAGACCACCAACATACTACCCTGAGACAAGGTGGATCTCCCCCACCGCACAAGCCCGAGGGGGTGCAAAACCGGACAGGAAGATCACGTCAATCACTCAACCCACTCAAGTTGAGTATAGCGGGAATAAAGCCTGGCACGACATGATGCACCCCTCCTAGGGATGGCATGGGAGAACACTAACAAGCCAGTAACTCAGCCCCCCCATAAGGACAGAGGCAGAGAAACCCAGTGGAGAGAGGGGAGCCAGCTAGTCAGAGACAGCATGGGTGGTTCGTCACTCCAGAGCCTTGCCGTTCACCTTCGCACCCCTCTGCCAGAAAACACTTAAGCATAGGGCCTACTGAAGAGATGAGTCTTCAGTAAAGACTTAAAGGTCGAGACCGATTCTGCATCTCATATGGATCGGCAGACCATTCCATAAAAATTGAGTTCTATAGGGGAAAGCCCTCACTAGCTGTTTGCTTAGAAACACTAGGAACAATGAGGAGGCCTTTGTCTTGTGACCGTAGCGTACGTGTAGGTATGTACGGCAGGACCAAATCGGAGAGATGGGTAGGAGCAAGTCCATGTAATGCTTTGTAGGTTAGGTTTTATTTCAGACGACTGTACAACCATCGAGATTAATTGTCCGGTCAAACAGAAGAACTCTTTGTTTCTTGGGACCTAGAACTAGCATCTCTCTTTTGTCAGAGTTTATAAGTAAAACATTTGCCACCATCCACTTCCTTATGTCTGAAACACAGGCTTCCATGGTAGGCAATTTTGGGGCTTCACCATGTTTCATCAAAATGTACAGCTGTGTTGTCTGCATAGCAGTGAAAGTTGACGTTGTGTTTCCAAATTACATCCCCAAGAGGTAGACTCTATTGTGAAAAAAATAGTGGTCCTAAAACAGACCTTGAGGAACACCCGAACTTAACTTTGATTTTTCAGAGGACAAACCATCCACAGAGACAGAGTGATATATTTTCGACAGATAAGATCTAAACCACACATAAACTTGTCTGTGTAGACCAATTAGGGTTTCCAATCTCTCTAAAAGAATGTGGTGATCGATGGTGTCAAACGCAACACTAAGTTCTAGGAGCACGAGGACAGACGCAGAGCCTTGGTCTGACACCATTAAAATGTAATTTACCACCTTCACAATCGTGGTCTCAGTACTATGATTGGGTCTAAGACCAGACTGGAGCATTTCGTATACATTGTTTGTCATCAGGAAGGGAGTGAGTTGCTGAGCAACAGCTTTTTAAATAACAATTTGAGAGCAATGGGAGATTCGATATTGGCAGATAGATAAAAATCTGTCTCAAGGCTTTTTAAGGAGAGGCTTTATTACTGCCACATTTAGTGAGTTTGGTACACATCCAGAGTATAGGTAGCCGTTTATTATAGGACGGGAAAGCACAGGAAGTAGCTCTTACAGTAGTTTAGAGCTGGAAGGTTTAGAGGCCATGACTATTATTGTGAATGTGTCTAGAGATACAGGATTAAAAAACTTGAGTGTCTCCATTGATCCGAGGTCCTGGGAGTTCTGTGCAGACTCAAGACAACTGAGTTTTGGAGAAATGCACATAGTCTGTAACTTGCTTTCTAATGATCATGATCTTTTCATCGAAGAAGTTCATGAATTCATCGCTGCTGAAGTGAAGGCCATCCTCACTTGGGGAATGCTGCTTTTTAGTATCAAAAATACATTTAGGATTGTTTTTATTCTCCTCAATCAGGGTGGAAAAGTAGGCTGATCTAGCAGCAATGAGGGCTTTTCAATATTGCATGGTACTGTCTTTCCAAGCTAATCGGAAGACTTCCAATTTGGTGGGGCGCCATTTCCATTCCAAATCTTGCTTGAGGGCTCTGGTAATTTCTGTATGCCAGGAAGATAGTTTCTTGTGACAAATATGTTTTGTTTTTAGCAGTGCGACTGCATCTAGGGTATTACGCAAGGTTAAGTTTAGCTCCTTGGTTAGGTGGTTTTTGTACTCCAGTGTGGAAGGGAAGTCTGGAAGGGCATCTAGGAATCTTTAGGTTGTCAGAGAATTTATAGCGCGGCTTTTGATATCCTTGGTTGGGGTCTGAGTTAATTATTTGTTGTGATTGAAAACGTAATAAAATGGTGGTCCAATAGTCCAGGATTATGAGGAATTTTTTTTAGATCCACAATATCTTCCACGGGACAAAACTAGAACCAGGTTATGATTGTGGCAATGCGTAGGTCCCGAGACATGTTGGACAAAACCCACTGAGTCTAAATAAAATAAAAAATATCTGCCATGACTACGAGGTCCGATAGGAATTCAGGGAACTCAGTGAGGAATTCTGTATATGGCCCAGGAGGCCTGAAAACAGTACCTATGAAAGTGATTGAGTAGGCTGCATAGATTTCATGACTAGAAGCTCAAAAGACGAAAACGTCGTAAATTGAAAATTGCTGTCATAAATGTTAGCAACATCTCAGCCTTTGTGGGATGTGTGGGGATATGGTCACTAGTGTAACCAGAAGGAGAGGCCTCATTTAACGCTGTAAATTCATCAGGCTTGAGCCATGTTTCATCAAGCCAATCACATCAATCACAAGCCCTATCTCAAATATGAAGACCTACCTCTGTCAAACAGGAAGGCCTAGCTCTTATTTCTTGGATATGAAGACAATAGTCTCCAACACAAAACCCTCTTGTTGTTAGTAGCCTAAAGTAAAATTAAAATGAAGACCGTTTAAATGAATTAAGCCTTCTCAAATATCTGTGGCTGGTGCTTCATAGTAATGTAGGTTGTGTAAGTTACTAGAATCGGGCTTATTGTGAGGTCAATAAGTCTGATAAATATATTCATTATGCGCAGCGAAACATATTGTTTTATTCAAATCAATTAAAGCAGTAGAAAGCTTACATCCGGTCCTCCTTTTCATCGCCACACTTTCCCCCTCAAACTGAACAGGACATCAATAGGCCTAGTCCGAACGCACAGGAATAGAATTGTTTTGAGAAATTCAAACATGATTTTCAAAAGAAGCCATTCACTCATCTCCTGAAGTGCCAACGTACACAGCACAGTCATTGGTTAGGCAGCACAAAAGGGATTACATCAGCAAGAGCAGGGCAAGCCGGGGCTCATGATTGGGATAGCCTATCCATTGAAGTGTATAATGCTGTGTAGCCGAGTTTTATATACACCATCCCAGCAGCGCAAAAACACGGGAAGTACATTTTCTTGGAAATATAACTTTGCCCTGTGCTTCTCCGAGCATGCTCTTCGTATAGCCTAGGCCTATAGCCTATAGAATATGCATCGTTTGATTGAGACCACACTAGGAGCACTTGATATTGCGCACCCTGCAGATTATCAGGGATGAGGGGCAGCATCGGGCACACATTGAGATGTAATAAGCAACTACTTCTCAAACACTGAGCAATATGACATTTCATCGAACCTGGACTAGATAAAACAAATACTCAACCCTCCCCCTGACTAAAATTGAAATAGCATGGCCCAACCCCATTTTCATCCAGGTCCCAGTTCTGAACATTTTGAAAAGTCCTTCACAGTTTATACACATGAGGTAGAGCTAGTTATACAGGTTCATAGAATGTTTACTTCAGGTGTAAAATCATCAATCATTCCCATTTCCGACATTTTGCTAATTCCTAAACATTTTACCAGTTACAAAATCCTATGATTTTGAACATACCGTGTACCTACTTACATATTAAAAACATCCCTGTAGAATTGTATTTATTTTGCACTTTAAATGTCACTATGTTTCTTTGTCTTTTCTCAGTATGTTATTCTGTGCTTCATGTATAATGTGTTACCCTTTTATTTTACAGGAATCATAATTTCTCTCATCAAATGACAAGGATAATACAACTTACAATACAACGAAACATCTACTCTAGTACAATACGTTTTCAAATCCATTTATTTTGCTTCATACAATACCCCAACAACTTTCTGATGTCACCCCAAAATGTCTTGAACAATGTAGTGAGACATGCACTCAGGTAGAGCTGCTATGTGATGTCAATCAGTCACAGTTTAATATGAAGCAATTTCATTGGCTCACACTAATAAAAGTTTGCTTTTAATTGGTCCATCTATTTTACTTTTGTACCAATCAGCATTTCCAAGAAATTTGGCATGCTTTGAAATATACTTGCTTCTGGTGTTCCATAATAGTTTATTGTACATAATATAGTTACTTCTTGAGACAAAAGGTAATCTTTATTTTTATTTGATAAATGAAAGAAGTCTTTAGAAAAAAATTGTAATTGCATTTGTTTCGTTAACTTTATTTTTCAGAAGTATCAAATTGTTGGATGAGACCTCCTCAAGCTCTAATAATACTGCTGCATTCAAACTAACAAAAATGTGTTAAATATCTGTGTTTAATTTGACATGATTCAAAATATTGTTTGGTGAGAGAGATGGAACTTAATATGGAATGTAATCCCCCAAAAAACAGCGTTCATAACTAAATGTAAATTGAAATGCGAAGAAATGCTAACCAATCAAGGGTATTACAAACTACATGTACTTACATTTTTAAGAATGTCAAGATAAAGTATCCAATCTAAAGCGTTGACTGTTGTACATGTACTTTATCAATGAATACATAATGTGATGGTAGGAAGAGGGAGCAGAAAGATAGTATTCTGTTATGGGTACATTCAGTATGTTTTCTGTCCCCCTTCTCTGTGGACTATCGATCTGCCCAATCCAGGATGAACTTTGCATGAATGTGCTTCATGAATTAAATCATTATCCAATTAACTGCTTATTATATGAACTAGCTTGCTGACAAGTTGCTATTTCATCACTGATGATCAACAATAAAGATCTGCTTCATTCATGTTGGGATTGACCATTGACTTGGTTTGAATATTTATCTTTGTTTAGCTCACCAACATGGAGACCATCCATGTTGAATTTTTGCATTATGATGACATGTACAATTGATATACAATTCAAAATAGCCCTGTAACAGCAAAGCTTCACCACCATATTTTACAGTAGTTATGAGGTTATTTTCTGCATATGTATCCTTCTCTCTAAGCCAAAGAGCTCTATTTTCATGTCATTTGACCATAGCGCCAGTTCCAATCCAAGTGCCAATGCCGTTTAGCAAACTCCAGGCGGTTACATTTGTTGGTTGCTCTCAATGAAAGTGTCTTTCTGGCAACCGCTCCACAGAGCCTATTGGCAAAGAAGACGGCGTCAAATTGTAGATTTGTAAACTTGGTGACCCGAAGATGTGACCAAGTTCTGTAATTCTCCAACTGTGGCCCTTGGACTTTTCTTTGCCTCCAGAACCATATTCCTCACTGTGCGTGGGGACAAGATACACATGCATTCAAAACCAGGCAGGATTACCACTGTTCCAGTACCCATTACCTGATTTATGAAGGTCAATAACCATTTGTGAGTTCTTTGCTTTTTCCTATGCGTGTTACTTCATTTTTCTACCCCAGTAAAACAGGAAGCCATTGAAGACCAAAATGAATTCCTTAAGATAAGAATCATTTAAAAAAAGTAGAATGTTAATGCAGATTTTATTTAGTTTGTTTATATTTATAAGAATCTTTAGGGGTGCCAATAATTTTACCCCTATTTCTTTGAGAGAAAAAAATATTACTTGTTAAACAAAATCAATTTTTCTGAACAATTGCTCAGTAGCTCAGTGTTTGTATTATTTATTTTATGCAGTCTTTTTTAGTCATCTTTGTCAAGGGTGCCATTCATTTTGGACCGGACTGTACATCGATATTCCATGATTTTGATTTGATTTCACAAGATTAAATTGAACCGCGGCCAGTGTGCCCCAATGCCCTTCCTTGCTTTCATGCCTCACTTCTCTTTCGGGGCAAAGTGAGTTGGCACATTAGTCTCCTAAGTTACCCATTTTCAAAGGATTTAAGATTAAACTAGCAAAACCAGAGACACTTGTACAAAGTCTACAGTACAGAACAAATCCATTATAGATTTATACAACCGGTGGGTCTAATCCTCAATGCTGATTGGTTAAAAGTGCATTCCAGCTGGTGTCTATTCCACAAGTTACTACCGGCTAAATCTGACGTTAAAATGCCGATTTTTACTCTGTTCCATCTGACTGCGCAATCCACAGTCTCATCAACCCAGGCAGGGAAATTATAAACTTGATCTCCACTATAAAAAGCATCTAGACATTATCTCACATTTCTTTTAGACTAACATTTACTTTCAACAGGGGAGAAACCGACATTTGCAACATTGTTTCAATATTCAAATTCGATGTCCAACTGTCCCATAGTAATGAATGTGTAGGGGCATAATTTGTATGGATATATACAAAGAAATGTAAATTGAAAAAAGGTCATACGAAATGAAGTGCAGCTAGTTTGCTGTCTTTCCAGCTTCAGTTCAAAGTTATTGACTGGGTCGCGTCTATAGATACAGAACAAAAAGAACGAACGACTGGGTCACGTCTCTAGCAACCCTAGACTTGTGTATGGACTATATCTTGTGGAAGAAGTTGGTTGGTCACATATGTAATATTTAAGTGGTAATGTCCTTGACCGACCGGTTCGATTCGGTCTTATGTAGCAAAATTTGAAATTGTTTTTTTTACATTGGTTAAAAGTAGAGATTCAGAGCTAGAATATTGTATATATGGGAAAGTAATTCTGCTTTGAAAGTTGATGAACTTGTGACCACACTTTTGAGAAAATGGCCCTTGAATGTTTTAGTAAACCTACTGGAGAGCTAATCTTTGTCTACACCAACCTTCCCACCCTCTTAAGCCTTAGCCCCGCCCATCTCTTTACGGATTCACATGTGAGGCCATATACTAAACAACCAAAGATTTCAAGTCTGTTTTTTTATTTTATTTAACTATGCAAGTCAGTTAAGAACAAATTCTTATTTACAATGACAGCCTAGGAACAGTGGGTTAAGGGCCTTGTTCAGGGGCAAAACAATAGATTTTTTTACTTTGTCAGCTCGGGGATTCAATCTAGAAACCTTTCGGTTACTGGCCCAACGCTCTAACCACTAGGCTACCTGCTGCCCCGCTTATACTACGGCTATCGACAGTTGTCGCAGTGACATCATGAACATTCTATTGTCGTCCAACATCATACTTATCGTTGTCATTATGAAAAAGTATAATCACAAAAACTACAGGCTGCATGACTAGTGTATTTTAACACCAATAAACCCATCCATTTGGAAATTAATTTAATATAATGTCAATCTAACAAACCAGGCAACTAAAAGCTACTTTCTAAACAATGTTTTGGTTCTTTTCTAGCTTCTTAGCTAGCTGGCTCAAATAATGCCAGTTCAAATAATGACCATATCATATAGCTGGCAACGTCTTCACTTTAGTTCATTTGTCTTCATTATTACAGAAAAATAAACTCAATCATTGTTTACATGTTAATGACAAGCCAATTACAGAAAATAGCTAACATTTGTGAATGTGACGAAATAAAAGCAGAGCATTCTACTGGAGAATTTTAGAACTTGGACACTGTCTCGTTGGCCTAACGTTATGTCCTAATTTGACTTTGGTGCAAGTCATGTTCTTCACATTACTGTCTCTGGTAAACACATACTATATCAAATAAAATCAAAGTTTATTTGTCACTTGCACAGGATACAGAATGTGTCGTGAAATGGTTACTTGTATAGTGGAGTCTTTTGTTTAGACATGTAGCTAGCTAGCTAAACAATTAACCATAATCCGAACACATAACGTTAATACCCAGCATAAATCTGCAGGTTGCTAACCAACCAGGTTCAATGTCATCTAGCTAGCTTACATTAGCCTATAACTAGCAATGCAAACGGCTCTGATATACAAATAATATTACTACACAGATCATACACTTAACGTTAGCTAGCGAGCCAGCCAGCTAATGTTAACTTGCTAGCTGACTACGCTTTAACTTGAAAAAAACCCGACTTTCTGACTAAATTCGAAACGTATAATATCTGAAAATGTAGCTAGCGAGACTATCGTACCCGTATACATGGAAGGACGCTTCTCCCTCTCTGTCACAGATGCCATAGTTGCCCTTAGTTTGAAGATGTAATCCGTAGACAGGTGTTTTATACAACAGCCTTCTGTGTCTTCCCTTTTTGACTCCCTCTGCATATTTGCAATAAAACTCCAGAATTTTCTCCATCTCCTTAGCTATCATACTCTAATTCCACTGGGCATTCCACTGATTTCAAAAATCGGTCCTCCAGAAAGTGGAGAACAACACTTTTGCAGTTCTACTACGTGATATCTTTCAAAAATGTCACGTTAGAAAGGATTACCTACACATACTGACCAGCTCATTTTATAGACAGAAGCGTGCTACATCACTTAGCAATCCAAACTCATCTCGGCATGTCCAGCCCATCCATTATCTCAGCCACTCATGGCTAGCAGGAAGGTTCCTGACTTTTTCCGTGACTAAACCAACTCGTAATTTAAAAATTCGATTTGTATTTACAGATGGCACACACGTTTGTTATTAAGGCACATAAAAGTTCACATGTTCCAGAAGGCATTTCTGACAAAAAACACATTTTGATAAAAAAATATGTCCAAATGCCTCTCCTGTGAAGTAGTGACGCACGACATTTGCCTACTTTCCTGAAACAAGTCACATATATGTCAAGTTGTTGTTCTGTCATACAAACTGGTTGACTTGAGTGGTTCTATAATAAGACTTGGGGCCGGATTCTATCAAATCTTGCTTAGGAATGTTTACTGTATGTACAGTACATGGCCGTGGGTAGATTCTTTGGGATGGGGGGGTGCAGGTTTTTTCCCAGTTTTTTTCTTAGGGGGCGCTGCAACACCCTCAGCACCCCTACTCCCCGAGGCTATATGTATGTAGTATTACTGCCTACACAACTAGCCTACATCAGCAGAAATACACAGCTACCTTGAAAACCGTGGTGCTGCTCTGATGCCATGCGGGTCTTCAGCTCTGTTCTGAGGAAATATTATTATTTGTTGTTGTTGTTATTGTTGTTGGACAAAGGAGAATGTAAAACACCAGGAAATCTGCTCAAGATGATTTTAATTTTAAAAAATCGGAGAAACATCTGTGATCTTATCCAAATGTAATAAAAGTTTGAAATGATTATGTTTTTGTGAAATACTAATTATGTTTGTGCTTCTTGCAGTACATTTGCAGTCTACAAATGATTTATAATTATGTTGTGAAAACAATTGGGCCAGCTGAATGTAGTTTGGGCCTCCTGCCCTAAGAGGTACCAATGAAGAGCTTAGGGCTGTAACCATGGTGTGAACACCATGGTTACAGTGGCCATCAACTTATTTTTTATCTATTTTGGAACTGCTGTCCAAGCAATAAATCCAATCCTTGGCAATGCTTCAGATGATTAATAAAACAGCTAGTTCTAAAGTAATGCACACATCCATCCAAACATTTTGTTTGAAGTACAGGAGTGTGTGCAGCTGTTTAATTTAGAACTCAAGAATACAGGACCCTTTTACTCTTCTAAAGACAAGTTCTCTTTTGAAGACAAACATGTCATTTGTGTGTCTCCTTGGCTGTGGAACAAAAGCAGCATTGATCCAATGCCATAGTCCATGAGCATGTCAAGCGAATTCACTGAATAAAGCAAACAGTAAACTACTGTTGGCCAAATAATGAGGTCAGACTTGTAAAGGAGTGAGGACACAATTCAAGAAATCTCGGACAGTTCTTCCTGGTTCAACCTCTTTAATGATGCATCAACTGAAGGATTCAAATGAACACCATATCAAGACCTGAGTTTTGCATCTCTTATACTGTATTATTTCAACTTGCATTAACATGTACTCTACATTCACATTGTTTAGCACAGAACCACATCCATTCTCAATGGTCAATATGGAAACCTCAGTTCAGTTAGATGATTACTTCGTGGTCTGTAGGTGTTGACGTGCATTCCATTTTCTTTATAGTCAAACATATTCAATGGAAACAAAAACAACCTTGATAAATGTAGATTAGCCCATAGCTTCCTGAGAAGAGCAGAGTTAACACGCACAGTGCTTGAAATCAAACTTACTTTTATGTGATGCGTACTACTGATTCCTATTTGTGTGTTTATATATTTGTATAAATTGAATGTACACCGAGTGTGAAGCGATGATCCCTTATCGATGTCACGTGTTAAATCCACTTCAATCAGTGTAGATGGAGGGGAGACAGGTTTTTCACGCTCACAGTTTCTCGTGTGTATCAAGAATGGTCCACAACCCAAAGGACATCTAGACAACTTGACACAACTGTGGGAAGCACTGGAGTCAACATGATCCAGCATCCCAGTGGAACGCTTTCAACACCTTGTAGAGTCCATGCCCCGACGAACTCAATGCAAGTCAATATTGCAACTAAATTTTAGGAAGGTGTTCTTAATGTTTTGTAAACTCACTGTATATTTAATTATTTTAATTGAGGATATACAGTATATCTAGATATATCTGCATGTTCACACCCTTTAAATCATCATTGTACCGGCCTCTAAAATCATTGACATGTGCCACCATTGACATATGGCATCAGTAATTGTCTTAAAATAAATACATTAGTATTATTTTGAAAGAATATCTGTCAACTAGATGAGGACATTAACTGAAGTAAATGTGGTGTGCTTGCTAGTCTTGAAGTATGTATGGTTGTGAAATAGTATTAGTAGTGGTATTAGTGGTAGTAACGGCAGTAGTAATGGTAGTAGTAATGGTAGTAATAGGGTTTTCATAGGCTTTGTATTAGTTATTGTGACCTATTTTCTAGTGGTTTGTAGTCTTCGAGTTATTATAATGGGTTATAGTGGGCTAGTATAGTAAGCTATAGTAAGTACTATATGATCATAAGCCATATAATGGGTTTTTAAGCTCTCAAAATCTTTCAGTTTGAACATTCTGCAAGTTTTGTGGCAGTGATTTGAGTTTAGAATATTGAAGCCTGCATTCTGCAATTAAAATGAATAATAGTTTAGAAATTATGAATGGTAGCAAAATGGTGTGTTTTAGACATCTAAGTTGAGTCAGTCCTAATTCATTTGCATGCAAAGAGGCACCCGATAATCTGGTAACAATGCCAACACAGTGGACGCATAAGAAAGACATTTGAATACAATGTGAATACGTTACAAACCTTTATCAGATAGTGATTGGATCATATTGATCAGATCACAAAACTCACATGTTAGCACAAGGTGTAAAGGAGGCTTTGGTGTCAGTACCTCCTTTTTTCTGTATCACAGCATATTTATTACAAGAATGTGAAAACACTCAAAAGAAAAACATTGTGTGTGTGGACAATGAACTATATTGACTTATGCACAATGTCAACAGTGTATCAACGTACCAATATCTTGAGACAAAAAAATATAATATAAACAAATTTAAAATGTTTGTCACACCTCTCCAATCAAAACAGCTCAGCTCTTGGCCAATGTGCTTGCCTCACACTGGTCCAGCTGTCAGCTAACACAACAGTCTAGTTTCTGAACTCTGCTCCCAGCGCAGGGGGTCGGGAGGTGGGGAGAGAGGGTGAGTGTGATTGAGTCTGGAAGTGGCGTAAACGTTGTTTCCCATTTTGGTTATCTGGGGTCTGGGAACATATTTCCTCAAAGCTTATTGAAGGTGACTTAGAGACCTATCTACTTCTACTTCCGTTGGAAAGCCAGTGGAGGTGTTTCTACCTGAGAAGGACGTGTTGCCAGTAGAGAGGACATCAGAAGGCAGGCTAGCTCTTAGGACTCAAGACTTCAACCTGTGCGGAGAGTTGTCTGTGGTCCCACTGCTGAAGGGAAGTACTGACCAGAAGAGTCTCTCGCCCACCCTCTCTGGACCCAAGACCTCTACTAAGTAAGTCCTAAATGATTTAATCCTCTCAAGCTCCATGGATGAATACAGATGTAGGATCTTAATTTGAGCCAGTTTGCTACAGCAGGAAAATAATCCTGCAGCAACAGGAAATGTGAATTATTATGTGGATTATAAATAAATCCTTAAGAGTGCGTGTGTGTCAATCTAAGTAACATAATAAAATAAACCCCCATCAAAATCTGTCAGTTTAAGCTAATAATATATATTTTTGCATGGACTGCATCTCAATCCATCGCATCCACATTTGTCAGCCTTACGCATCTGCATGGAAGGAGGCCGAGCTACAGCAATGTTTGTCAGACTGAGAAATCCCGAAAATCGGTCTTCTCACGAAAACGTCTGTAGCGTCCGAACGGTAAAACCCCCACAGGACTCATCTGAAGTCGGTAAAGCTGATGTGCCAACTTCTGTCTGTAGTGTGCGAACCGTTTGGGCTACAAACTAATATGATCCCACTGGAAACAAGAGACACTCACTTTTACGATGGTGTTCTCCGTTTTGCTCTACAACCCCCCCCCCCCCCCCCCCCCCAACAGCTTAGAGTTGTAGTTAATTGACATTTTTGTAGCGGTTGATACATTTTTCTGTGGAAATTACAAACTTCAGATATCTTTTTAAATTTGAAACCTCAAATACACAACAAGGAAAGTTCTCCTGGATCAGGGTGACCAATTTAAGATCCTACCTCCGCATTAGCGCACTCACATTTTCCTCATTGCAGACTGCATACAAACAACACAGTAGGGTATGTGTCAATTTTCTGCATGGCTTAAATTAAATTGATTGTCTTCCACTTTTAGCCGTATTGCAAAGGATCACCCACTTGCCCAAGCTTGAGGATGAAGTTTGAAAACATTCTAGAGGAGATCGATGGCTGTGGATGGTTTCAGGTGCTGATCGTCACTCTGCTCTGTATCCCTCGAGTGATACTACCGTTTCACTTCCTGCTGAATAACTTCATTGCCGCCGTACCCTCTCACCACTGTGACCTCAGCGCTCTGGATGATGGCAACATCTTTGGGAATCTGACCCAGGAGCAGAGACTGACTGTCAGCATTCCAGTACAGGAAGATGGGACTCCAAGCTCCTGTAAGATGTTCCCAGAGCCCCAGCTCCACATCCTGTCCAACTCCAATAACAGTGACCTAGCTACAGTCCCCTGTCAGAATGGATGGGCATATGACAACAGCACCTTCAAATCCACTATGGCGACAGAGGTAAAATACTTCCAATGATATCAGTTGAGTGGTGGATAGCTGATGCTAATGGTTCAAAGGCCAAAGCAAATTACAAAGGTTGACAAGATAAAAGGAATAAAGCAGAGGAAGGCAATAGGCGGCCCATTGACCAAATTCGTCCTGCAAGCGATTTTATTTGGCCCCAAATGTTTTCTTAATAAAAAATAAAAATAAAAAAGGAATTCAGCTCAAAAATATTATACGTTAGCATTTCTATTCCTAAGTATTCCCATGAGTAAATAGAGAGACAAACAGTGTGTGATCGATCCTGTCTCGATATAATCAAGGTATGAAACGATTATGATATTGTCAAATGAAATGTAGACTTCTTGCCTGTTTGGCCTTAATTGTGGTCTATTTGCAGTACATGAATGATTATAATGATGTTCGACCTACGACTAGCAGATTAATGTCATTTTGTATTAACCAAGGCTTTGAGCAAATTATACAGTGTCTTGACCCATGAATACAATACAGAACCAAACTGAAAACTCTGTAAGACAATTAAGAGAGAAAAATGTTTTAAATGAGACCCCTCAGAGTTAGTCAATTATTTTCAAATTCCCTGGTTTGTTGTTATAGCCACATTACATGCAATTCTGTGCCTATTTATTAAATCAGAATTTCACTGGTTAGATATTGTCCCCACTTTAAGTAACATACTATTATCCTTATTATTATTATCCTACTTCAACTGATACATATAATAGGAATTGTGAATGCATGCTTTCTTGACTGTCACTATCATTGCTCCTCTTTCTATAAAGTGGGACCTTGTCTGTGACAGAAAAGGCATGAATAAAGCCACAGCCACCATTTTCTTTGTTGGTGTGATGATTGGAGCTATAGCCTTTGGTACCCTCACTGACAAGTAGGTCATTTTACCCCAATAACTGATATCTACATTCTTTCTTTACATTGAATTATTTATTAGTGGCTATGTTTCTTCAATGCTCTTTTCCAGGTTTGGGAGGAAGCCTATGCTATTGGTGTCTTATACCATATCCATGGTATTTGGATTTGCCAGTGCGTTCTCTAACTCCTATACCATGTTCGGAGTGATGAGATTCTTTACTGGCTTTGGACTTACAGGCATCAGCATCATCTCGACTGTTCTCAGTAAGCTAAGCTCTATAGCTTTCATATGAACAAAATGTTAGACTCCATTGCAAAGCAATTGAATTAAATGCAGTTATGAAAGTATTACCTAACAACATGTTAATACAGTCTATTTAATAGTGTTGTTACGGAGGTCTAAGAGAAACTTAATGTAAAGTGAAAAAAAAAAAAAAAATTTTTTTTGTTAAACTCTATTTACGTTCTTTCAAGGTGTGGAGTGGGTGGACATTAAGCACCGGGCATTAATAGGTATAACGGGCAGCATGGCCTGGTCGTTTGGCAACATGATGCTAGCGGGCATTGCGTATCAAGTGAATGATTGGCGGATGCTAATGATTGCTGTCTCCGCACCCCTGGGCTTGGCTATCATCACTTGGTGGTAAGAATACACTGGGTGATATCTGGACCATATCCTAAACATATCAATGGATATCTGGATTTGACATGTTTTTGATACAGCATGGTACAAGATGCAGACAAAGATGTATATCTATACATGTGTAACCAGCCCCACCCACCACCATGGTGTAGAAGAACTCACCTGAATAATGCACATTCCAAATTTTGCATCACATACAGTATACTACTGTATAATATAAACTGGGTGGTTCGAGCCCTGAATGCTGATTGGCTGAAAGCCGTGGTATATGAGGCCGCATACCACGGGTATGACAAAACATGTCTTTTTTACTGTTCTTGTTACATTTGTAGCCAGTTTATAACAGCAATAATGCACCTCTGTGGTTTGTGTTATTTAGCCAATATACCACGGCTAAGGGCTGTATTCGGGCACTCTCTATACCACACACCCTCGGGCCTTATCGCTTAAATATAGTTCACTACAGTATTGTAGTGACCTTAGGACAAGGTCCTTAGTGACCTCTTCAAGAGGGTCGGACCACTTCTTGGCATAACAGTTGAAGTGTTGGACTGCGAGTCACAGGAACCCAAATTTGAGTCAGGATTTGAGGCTACACTCCAAATTCACACAACTGGTTATTATTGTGCTTTGACCCATTGTAATGGTTCATCATCACTGCAGGTGGCTCCCTGAGTCTGCCAGGTGGCTCATAGCCAATGGCAAAGTGGAAAGAGCCCATCTTTACCTGGAGAAATGTGCTCGTTTTAACAACAGAAAGGACTTCACGTCCAAAATCAAACTTGAGGTAAATGCAACAATTTTCAGTTGCCAGTATTTACTGCTAATAATTGCTCTTATTCAAAAATTCACATGGCATGCAATCATTTATACAGCTTCACTACAGTTATGAAGTGTTAGAAAGAGCATAGGTTTGAAGCACAAATATACAGTACCAGTCAAAAGTTTGGACACACCTACTCATTCAAGGGCTTTGCTTTATTTTTACTATTTTTGACATTGTAGACTAATAGTGAAGACATCAAAACTACGAAATAACACATATGGACTCATGTAGTAACCAAAAAAGTGTTAAACAAATCAAAATGCATTTTATATTTGAGGTTCTTCAAGTAGCCACCCTTTGCCTCAATGACAGCTTTGCACACTTGGCATTCTCTCAACCAGCTTCATGAGGTAGTCAACTAGAATGCATTTCAATTAATAGGTGTGCCTTGTTAAAAGTTAATTTGTGGAATTTCTTTCCTTCTTAATGCGTTTGAGCCAATCAGTTATAATGTGACAAGGTAGGGGTGGTATACAGAAGATAGCCCTATTTAGTAAAATACAAAGTCCATATTATGGCAAGAACTAAACAAATAAGCAAAGAGAATTGACAGTCCATCATTACTTTAAGACATGGTCAGTCAATCCAGAAAATTTCAGGAACGTTGAAAGTTTCTTCAAGTGCAGTCGCAAAATCTATCAAGCGCTATGATGAAACTGGCTCTCAAGGACCTCCACAGGAAAGGAAGACCCAGAGTTACCTTTGCTGAAGAGGATAAGTTTATTAGAGTTACCAGCCTCAGAAATTTCAGCCCAAATAAAGGCTTCACAGAGCTCAAGTAACAGACACATCTCAACATCAACTGTTCAGAGACTGCGTGAATCAGGCCTTCATGGTGGAATTGCTGCAAAGAAACCACTACTAAAGGACATCAATAAGAAGAAGAGATATGTTTGGGCCAAGAAACACAAACAATGGACATTAGACCGGTGGAAATCTGTCCTTTGGTCTGATGAGTGCAAATTTGAGATTTTTGGTTCCAACAGACGTGTCTTTGTGAGATGCAGAGTAGGTGAACGGATGATCTCCGCATGTGTGGTTCCCATCATGAAGCATGGAAGAGGAGGTGTGATGGTGTGGGGGTGCTTTGCTGGTGACACTGTCTGTAACTTATTTAGAATTCAAGGCACACAACCAGCATGGCTACCACAGCATTCTGCAGCGATTTGCCATCCCATCTGGTTTGCACTTAGAGGGACAATCATTTGTTTTTCAACAAGACAATGACCCGACACACCTCCAGGCTGTGTAAGGGCTATTTAACCAATAAGGAGAGTGATGGAGTGCTGCATCAGATGACCTGGCCTCAACAATCACCCAACCTCAACCCAATTGAGATGGTTTGGGAGGAGATGGACCGCAGAGTTAAGGAAAAGTGCTCAGAATATGTGTGAACTCCTTCAAGACTGTTGGAAAATAATTCCGGGTGAGGCTGGTTGAGAGAATGCCAAGAGTGTGCAAAGCTGTCATAAAGGCAAAGGGTGGCTACTTTGAAGAATCTCAAATTTAAAATATATTTTGATTTGTTTAACACGTTTTTGGTTACTACATGATTCCATATGTGTTATTTAATAGTTTTGATGTCTTCACTATTATTCTACAATGTAGAAAATAGTAAAAACATAAAGAAAAACCCTGGAATGAGTAGATGTGTCCAAACTTTTGACTGGTACTGTATGTGGAGGATACACTAGCCATAATGTAACACACTAGAACTAACTATCACAAGCCAGCAGCATACTGCCCTGCATCCCACTGCTGCCTTGCTTCTAAAGCTAAGCAGGATTGGTCCCTGGATGGAAGACCAGATGTTGCTGAAAGGGGTTTTGGAGGGCCAGTAAGAGGCAGCCTTTCCTCTGGTCTGAAAAAAACTACCATTGCCCTGTGTAGGGTGCTGTCTTTTGGATGGGACATTAAACGGGTGTCCTGACTCTCTGAGGTCATTAAAGATCCCAACGCACTTATCGTAAGAGTAGGGGTGTTAACCCTGGTGTCCTGGCTAAATTCCCAATCTGGCCCTCATACCATCACGGTCACCTAATCATCCCCAGTTTACAATTGGCTCATTCTTCTCCCCTGTAACTATTCCCCATGTCGTTGCTGTAAATGAGAATGTTTTCTCAGTCAACTTACCTGGTTAAATAAGACAAAATAAACTACCTTAGCCTCTCTCCCATACTGCTTAGCACCTGTCTGATGTGGTTGGCATGGACAACCATAACAAGACCTACTCCTACCTGGACCTGGTGAGGACCCCAAAGATGAGAAGACTGGCTCTACTAACAGGCATAGTGTGGTGAGTATATCTGGCTCTAATAACAGACATAGTGTGGTGACTATATCTGGCTCTAATAACAGACATAGTGTGGTGACTATATCTGGCTCTAATAACAGACATAGTGTGGTGAGTATATCTGGCTCTAATAACAGACATAGTGTGGTGAGTATATCTGGCTCTAATAACAGACATAGTGTGGTGACTATATCTGGCTCTAATAACAGACATAGTGTGGTGACTATATCTGGCTCTAATAACAGACATAGTGTGGTGAGTATATCTGGCTCTAATAACAGACATAGTGTGGTGAGTATATCTGGCTCTAATAACAGACATAGTGTGGTGAGTATATCTGGCTCTAATAACAGACATAGTGTGGTGACTATATCTGGCTCTAATAACAGACATAGTGTGGTGACTATATCTGGCTCTAATAACAGACATAGTGTGGTGACTATATCTGGCTCTAATAACAGACATAGTGTGGTGACTATATCTGGCTCTAATAACAGACATAGTGTGGTGACTATATCTGGCTCTAATAACAGACATAGTGTGGTGACTATATCTGGCTCTAATAACAGACATAGTGTGGTGAGTATATCTGGCTCTAATAACAGACATAGTGTGGTGACTATATCTGGCTCTAATAACAGACATAGTGTGGTGACTATATCTGGCTCTAATAACAGACATAGTGTGGTGACTATATCTGGCTCTAATAACAGACATAGTGTGGTGACTATATCTGGCTCTAATAACAGACATAGTGTGGTGACTATATCTGGCTCTAATAACAGACATAGTGTGGTGACTATATCTGGCTCTAATAACAGACATAGTGTGGTGACTATATCTGGCTCTAATAACAGACATAGTGTGGTGACTATATCTGGCTCTAATAACAGACATAGTGTGGTGAGTATATCTGGCTCTAATAACAGACATAGTGTGGTGACTATATCTGGCTCTAATAACAGACATAGTGTGGTGACTATATCTGGCTCTAATAACAGACATAGTGTGGTGACTATATCTGGCTCTAATAACAGACATAGTGTGGTGAGTATATCTGGCTCTAATAACAGACATAGTGTGGTGACTATATCTGGCTCTAATAACAGACATAGTGTGGTGAGTATATCTGGCTCTAATAACAGACATAGTGTGGTGAGTATATCTGGCTCTAATAGACATAGTGTGGTGAGTATATCTGGCTCTAATAACAGACATAGTGTGGTGACTATATCTGGCTCTAATAACAGACATAGTGTGGTGACTATATCTGGCTCTAATAACAGACATAGTGTGGTGACTATATCTGGCTCTAATAACAGACATAGTGTGGTGACTATATCTGGCTCTAATAACAGACATAGTGTGGTGAGTATATCTGGCTCTAATAACAGACATAGTGTGGTGACTATATCTGGCTCTAATAACAGACATAGTGTGGTGACTATATCTGGCTCTAATAACAGACATAGTGTGGTGAGTATATCTGGCTCTAATAACAGACATAGTGTGGTGACTATATCTGGCTCTAATAACAGACATAGTGTGGTGACTATATCTGGCTCTAATAACAGACATAGTGTGGTGACTATATCTGGCTCTAATAACAGACATAGTGTGGTGACTATCCCTGGTCTCATATCTGTCACAAATCATTACACTGCTTTGTGTCTATTTGTGTGTACTGTATGGACTGGTTTGCAGTATTGTATGGACTGGTTTGAAGTACTGTATGGACTGGTTTGGGGCTGTATGGACCGGTACTGTATGGACCGGTACTGTGTGGACTGGTTTGGGGCTGTATGGACCGGTACTGTATGGACTGGTTTGCAGTACTGTATGGACTGGTTTGCAGGACTGTATAGACTGGTTTGGGGCTGTATGGACCCGTTTGCAGTACTGTATGGACTGGTTTGCAGTACTGTATAGACTTGTTTGGGGCTGTATGGACTGGTTTGCAGTACTGTATGGACTGGTTTGGGGCTGTGTGGACTGGTTTGCTGTACTGTATGGACTGGTTTGGGGCTGTATGGACTGGTTTGTAGTATTGTATGGACTGGTTTTCAGTACTGTATAGACTGTTTTGGGGCTATATGGACCGGTACTGTATGGACCGGTACTGTATGGACTAGTTTGGGGCTGTATGGACCGGTACTGTATGGACTGGTTTGCAGTACTGTATAGTCTGGTTTGGGGCTGTATTGACCCGTTTGCTGTACTGTATAGACTGGTTTGCAGTACTATATAGACTTGTTTGGGGCTGTATGGACTGGTTTGCGTCTGTATGGACTGGTTTGCTGTACTGTATGGACTGGTTTGGGGCTGTATGGACTGGTTTGTAGTATTGTATGGACTGGTTTGCAGTACTGTATAGAGTGGTTTGGGGCTGTGTGGACCGGTACTGTATGGACCGGTACTGTATGGACTAGTTTGGGGCTGTATGGACCGGTACTGTATGGACTTGTACTGTATGGACTGGTTTAGAATCTAGGCCTAAAACTAGGCTGTATGGACCGGTATTGTATAGACTGGTTTGGGGCTGTATGGACTGGTTTAGAATCTAGGCCTAAAACGAGGCTGTATGGACCGGTACTGTATAGACTGGTTTGCGGTCCATACAGTACACAAACCAATGAGGAATCTCCATTGAAAGTGCTTCTTAATACTGGACTAGTTTTAGGCCTAGATTCAATTAGATCAAGCATTAACCAGCGATAGCACACACCCGCATAGCTGATGTTTTGGCAGTGTCAGAGGTAGAACTGCCTTGGAGCTATAAAATCGTGAGTAGCTGCCCTTGCAATGATTGTCACTAAGCCCCAACCGCCCCACTCGCGGTAGGGCGGTAGAAGATTAGAACGAGAACGTGTAGGCTATATAGAAATAATTATGCTCAAATTGAAAAATCATAAAACTAAGTCATGAATATTTTTATCATCCTTATCGAAGTGTAAATTACATCTCTCATTCCAGTGTTTGAACTTGTAAACAAGGCTGCATGGGATTTCTGTTAATGCATCCAATGGCAATGTCCGCTATAGGTATAATGCCGGAAGACACTTGTGAATTTGACAGGTCTAACGCAGTTCCACCTCCGACACCCCCGCAATGATGTCGGCGAAAGCAGATCTGATTGGATAGAGCTCTTGATTAATCTGTTTAATCTGTTTCTGTAGAAAGTGTCCTTATGTGTCTGTGAGTTATCTTTTATCTATATCAAGTCAAACATAATTTATGCCTCATTGACTACTTTGGCAATGTCATCGTATTTCCAGTCACGATAGTGTAATTTAGCCTAAACAGTCATTAGCCTCCATCCAGAATGACTGGGCTTATCACGACTTTAGGGCACTGCTATAGAGGGCGGCTTGAGAACGTTCATAACAA
This sequence comes from Salmo trutta, assembly GCF_901001165.1. NCBI lineage: Eukaryota > Metazoa > Chordata > Actinopteri > Salmoniformes > Salmonidae > Salmo > Salmo trutta. The sequence goes on along the minus strand of NC_042961.1, from coordinate 8,699,037 downwards.
TGGCATGATGCGACCTAGTGACAGAGACGCAACTTATGACAAACACAACGTAGATCTCATTGTGTCCTCTCCTCACAGGTATGGCGTGGCCTCAACATACTATGGGATCAGTTTAAACATTACAGGGTTTGGCCTGAATGTCTACCTCACCCACTTTATCTACTCTGCCATCGAGGTGCCCGCCAAGATGGTCGTCTACTTCTGTCTCAATACCATTGGTCGGAAACACTGCCAGGCAGGCACCCTTCTGCTAACGGGAACCTGCATCGCCATCAACATCTTTGTGCCCAAAGGTGACTACATAAATAGGCCATTATAATTGCTTTATAAATGATCACAAAGGTTGTAAATTAATTATGAATTTTAATGCTTATATGCAAAGAAATAATATGAATAAAGAAATATATATTTATTAATATTGTATAAAAAGTTTATAAATGCTTATGAACGTTTATAATAAAGTGTAACCCAATAGAATTCCTAAATGATTATGTGGAGTAAATTGGACAGTAAGGGATGTTTATTATTTTGCCTTTTTTTCATCAGTGTTTGAGAGATGACAGTCTTATTGTCACGTCCTGACCATAGTAAGCTGTTATTTTAGTAGAGTATGTCAGGGCGTGACAGGGGGGTTTTCTAGTTTAGTTTTTCTATGTTGTTATGTTCTAGTTTTGTATTTCTATGTTGGGTTGTTCTAGTTTTGTATTTCTATGTTGGGCTTTGTTTGAGATGATCTCCAATTAGAGGCAGCTGGTCATCGTTGTCTCTAATTGGAGGTCATATTTAAGTTGGTGTTTGTCCCACCTGGGTTTGTGGGAGATTAATTTTGAGTAGTGTATGTTTCACCTCTGCGCCACAGTTTGTTGTTTTTGTCATTCAGTTTATTTATGTATTGCATAGTTTCACAGTATAAATAAAATGTGGAACGACACACACGCTGCACTTTGGTCCGCTCCTTCCTACGACAACCGTGACACTTATCCTCAGGATCTGTTGTTTTGTTCCTCTGTTCAGGTCAGTGGCATGTTCGCACCATCGTCGCTGTGCTTGGGAAAGGCCTATCAGAGGCCTCCTTCACCACTGTCATCTTGTATACAGCTGAACTCTACCCTACGGTCGTAAGGTCAGATTTACCGGTGCATTTTTACAGTGAAACACTATTAGAGTTCGTTACCTCAAACTGAAGCATGATTTATTTAACATTTTACATTGACATTTTAGTAATTTAGCAGACGCTCTTAACTAGAGCAACTGACAATTGGTGCATTCATCTTAAGATAGCTAGGTGAGACAACAACACATCACAATCGTATCAAGTACATTTTCCCTCAACAAAGTATTTATCAGCAAAGGCAGTGCGTCAGGGGAGCCGTGAGAGTTGCTCAGGCCGCATAACAAAAATTACTAACTAAAATAAATGTAACCTTTATTTTACCATGTTGTCCCATTGAGGTGAAAATACGTATTTTTCAAGGGAGACCTGTGGAATGCAACGTACGGTGTCCATATTAGGACAGCTTCAGTCTCAACAGGAGTATTCTGAGTCTCACTATCAACATTTTCTCCCTAACAGACAAAATGGGTTGGGTTACAGTAACTTCATGGCTCGGTTGGGCGTGTCCATAGCACCCCTCATCATTCTATTGGAGGACGTGTGGAAGCCCCTCCCTGAAGTCATCATCTGTTTTGTGTCCATTCTTTCTGGTCTGGTGGCCTTCCTTCTCCCAGAAACCCACAATGCAAGGCTGCCAGAGACCATTGAGGACATTGAACAAACAAAAAAAAGGTAACCCAGCCGACTTCACAAAGATTGTCAGTGTAATTTGTAACCCGCTGTTACAGTATATACCAGCAGTAGTGGAAAAGTACCAAATGGTCATACTTGAGTAAAAGTAAAGATATCTTAACAGAAAATGACTCAAGTAAAAGTGATATTCACCCAGGAAAATACTACTTGAGTAAAAGTCTAAGTGTTTTAAAAAATATATACTTAAGTATCCAAAATAAATGTAATTGCTATAAATCATTTCAAATTCCTTATATTAAGCAAAACAGATGGCACAATTTTCTTGTTTTTGATTTATTTACGGATAGCCAGGGGAACACTAATTCTCAGACATCAATTACAAACTAAGCATTTGTGTTTATTAAGTCTGCCAGATCAGAGGCAGCAGGGATCAATCAATCAAATGTATTATAAAGCCCTTCTTAAATCAGCTGATGTCACAAAGTGCTGTACAGAAACCCAGCCTAAAACCCCAAACAGCAAGCAATGCAGGTGTAGAAGCACGGTGGCTAGGAAAAACTCCCTAGAAAGGCCAAAACCTAGGAAGAAACCTAGAGAGGAACTAGGCGATGAAGGGTGGCCAGTCCTCTTCTGGCTGTCCCGGGTGGAGATAATAACAGAACATGGCCAAGATGTTCAAATGTTCATAGATGACCAGCAGGGTCAAATAATAATAATCACAGTGGTTGTCGAGGGTGCAACGGGTCAGCACCTCAGGAGTATATGTCAGTTGGCTTTTCATAGCCGATCATTCAGACTATCTCTACCGCACCTGCTGTCTCTAGAGAGTTGAAAACAGCAAGTCTGGGACAGGTAGCACATCCGGTGAACAGGTGAAACTGGATGACCACATGTTCTCATTATAAGTGCTTGAATTGGACCATTTTCTTGTCCAGGCATTCAAAATGTAACGAGTACTTTTAGGTGTCAGGGAAAATGTATGGGAGTAAAAAGTACATACTTGCTTTGGAAATAGGGGAGTAAAAGTAAAAGTAGTCAAAAAATATAAATAGTATGTACAACTTTCGTACTTCAAAGTATTTGTACTTAGTTACTTTACACTACTGTCTACCAGGGCCGGCAGGAAAACATGGTACGAGGAGGCATCCCTTGCAATCAGAGTGCAGTTACACTGCAATACACTGCAGTTAAAGTGCACTATAACTACAGTATGCTGTAAATACTGCATCAAAAATAACACTGTTTTCTTTACTGCAGTAATTTTGCAGTGTAACTGCAGTTATTCTGCAATTACTGCGTCCAAAATACCACAGTTGAATGCAGTTACTGCACTTTTACTGCAGTTTCAAAACGGCAATATTTTTTTGTAAGGGATTTGCAACAGCACTTTTCTATTAGTTTGAGTTAGTTGAATAAAATATATCGATGCATTAAAAAGACAGGCATAGGGTTGTTCTTTAGACCGATTTGTCAACTCAATCTCTCTGTCCTTCACATCAAAGTGCTGCTGCAGGCTCTTTGCATGTCTTGACCAGTCAGATTCACGGAAATCGCAGGTCGTGCAAGACAGGAACAAGCACAAAGCTCAAGGTGCACTCTCTGCTTTCCTCCGGAATTTGTTAAGCAAGTGTGATAACACATCACTCCTGACAGACACAAGCAAAAACTATTCCATAAATGTAGCACCCTACACCTAAACATTGGCGATCTGACATGTTTTATTGCAAGTCTGATTAACTGTAGGCTACTAACAACAGCAGCTGCATAGTCTAGCCTTCTATGCACCCTGTCCCTCTAGCCAGGGTAAACAAAGCAGTAACGTTGTGTATTTATAGCCCATTTGTTACCTAGACTTTTTCCATCCAAAAATATTAACTGCAATTAATCAATAAACACAATAGCTGACAGATTTAGGCCTACAGTAGCATAGAGCAGGACTAAACCATGCAAACCAGCATAAAACAGCTCAGCCCTGTGAGTTTCATTGTCCAATCATGCAAGTATGGGTAGCTGCAGCCCAATATGGCAACAGGAGTATGGGTAGCTGCAGCCCAATATGGCAACAGGAGTATGGGTAGCTGCAGCCCAATATGGCAACAGGAGTATGGGTAGCTGCAGCCCAATATGGCAACAGGAGTATGGGTAGCTGCAGCCCAATATGGCAACAGGAGTATGGGTAGCTGCAGCCCAATATGGCGACAGGAGTATGCGTGAGCGAATGTGTTGAAAGGAGTGGGTGTATGAAAAGAGAATCAGCTAATTGGGCAGCTTTGTTGTCACTCAAGACTGTTTGCATGGCTGATTGGGCTGCACTACGAGTCGATATTAAAATGCTCTGCGTGGTAAATCTGACTTCTGCAGTTGCCGTACAGTGTTGTACGTCCTCTGCAGAAGTCAGGGCATTTATACTTCTTGAGCTTCGCTGAGCAGAGCTGGTGTGAAGGAAGTTGTAGAGGAAGTGAGTTTGTGTTTATACAGGACCTCCCACCAAACAATCATGTCAATACGGAGCAATATGGGGCCCTCCACATTGTTACACAATTTGGGAGGCGCACGGCGATGCGGTACAGAGCTGAATTTGGCCACAGCATGCCTCCGGAAGCTCCAGAATTGTGTCACACTCTTCATACGGAGCCTTAGACCACATTTTCAGATCAAGCATAAATTGGCTTTAAGCCGGCAGTCAGTGCTCCAGTGTTGTGCCTGCTGACTTGAAGTGCTTCCTACTGGGTATCATAGTCTTGTTGTCGGTGGTAGATACATGGCAATGTATTCTCTCACATGATTTTATTTCAAGTGGGATTGCAGCCTACACAAGAAATAAGTAATATTGATAACCATTTAGATGTCACCTTGATACGTTAACTCAGCAAAAAAAAGAAACGTCCTCTTACTGTCAACTACGTTTATTTCCAGAAAACTTAACATGTGTAAATATTTGTATGAACATAAGATTCAACAACTAAGACATAAACTGAAACTGATAAACTGAACAAGTTCCACAGACATGTGACTAACAGGAATGGAATAATGTGTCCCTGAACAAAGGGGGGATCAAAATCAAAAGAAACAGTCAGTATCTGGTGTGGTCCCCAGCTGCATTAAGATTAGTCAGTTCTTGCTGTGAGGTGTTACCCCACTCTTCCACCAAGGAATTTGCTAGTTCCCGGACATTTCTGGGGAGAATGGCCCAAGCCCTCATCCTCCGATCCAACAGGACCCAGACGTGCTCAATAGGATTGAGATCCGGGCTCTTCGCTGGCCATGGCAGAACACTGACATTCCTGTCTTGCAGGAAATCACGCACAGAACAAGCAGTATGGCTGGTGGCATTGTCATGCTGGAGGGTCAGGTCAGGATGAGCCTGCAGGAAGGGTACCACATGAGGGAGGAGGATGTCTTCCCTGTAACGCACAGTGTTGAGATTGCCTGCAATGACAACAAGCTCAGTCCGATGATGCTGTGACACACCGCCCCAGACCATGACGGACCCTCCACCTCCAAATCGATCCCGCTCCAGGGTACAGGCCTCGATGTAATGCTCATTCCTTCGATAATGAACGCGAATCCGACCATCACCCCTAGTGAGACAAAACTGCGACTCGTCAGTGAAGAGCACTTTTTGCCAGTCCTGTCTGGTCCAGCAACGGTGGGTTTGTGCCCATAGGCGACGTTGTTGCCGTTGATGTCTGGTGAGGACCTGCCTTACAACAGGCCTACAAACCCTCAGTCCAGCCTCTCTCAGCCTACTACAGACAGTCTGAGCACTGATGGAGGGATTGTGCGTTCCTGGTGTAACTCGGACAGTTGTTGTTGCCATCCTGTACCTGTCCCGCAGGTGTAACGTTTGGATGTACTGATCCTGTGCAGGTGTTGTTACACGTGGTCTGCCACTGCGAGGATGATCAGCTGTCCGTTCTGTCTCCCTGTAGCGCTGTCTTAGGCGTCTCACAGTATGGACATTGCAATTTATTGCCCTGGACACATTGCAGTCCTCATGCCTCCTTACAGCATTCCTAAGGAACGTTCACGCAGATGAGCAGGGACCCTGGGTGTTTTTCAGAGTCAGTAGAAAGGCCTCTTTAGTATCCTAAGTTTTCATAACTGTGACCTTAATTGCCTACCGTCTGTAAGCTGTTAAGTGTCTTAACGACCGTTCCACAGGTGCATGTTCATTAATTGTTTATGATTCATTGAACAAGCATGGGAAACAGTGTTTAAACACTTTACAGTGAAGATCTGTGAAGTTATTTGGATTTTTACTAATTATCTTTGAAAGACAGGGTCCTAAAAAACGGACGTTTCTTTTTTTGCTGAGTTTACATACAGTCTACTACTCAATGGGGAGAGCATGAACGGCACCAACACCGGGACACAGTGCCCTTCGCTCCCACTTGACGACTACTGTCCGGCAACGGTGTGGAAAGTAGCTATCTATACTGAACAAAAATATAAACGCAACAAGTAAAGTGTTGGTTCCATGTTTCATGAGTTTAAATTCAAAGATCCCAGAAATGTTCCATATGCTCAACATTTGGTGCACAAATTTGTTTACTACCCTGGATTTGAGCATTTCTCTTTTGCCAAGATAATCCATCCACCTGACAGGTGTGGCATATCAACAAGCTGATTAAACAGCACGGTCATTACACAGGTGCACCTTGTGCTGGGGACAATAAAAGGCCACTGTGCAGTTTTGTCACACACATACCACAGATGTCTCAAGTTTTGAGGGAGCGTGCAATTGACATGCTGACTGCAGGAATGTTCACCAGAGCTGATGACAGAGAATTGAATATTAATTTCTCTACCATAAGCCGCCTCCAACGTCATTTTAGAGAATTTGGCAATACGTCCAACTGGCCTTACAACCGCAGACCACGTGTAACCACACCAGCCCAGGACCTCTACATCCGGTTTCTTCACCTGCGGTATCATCTGAGACCAGCCACTCAGACAGCTGATGAAAATGAGGAGTATTTCGGTATGTAATAAAGCCCTTTTGTGGGGAAAAACTCATTCTGATTGGCTGGGCCTGGCTCCCCAGAGGGTGGAGAGAGTCTCTTCAATGAATGGGGGAAAGGTGTATTTATCCCTGGGACACACCAGAGCCCAGGTGTGTCCCATTTCGCTGATGACCACAGGTAGTATACAGAAGATTTTTTTTTTATTTGGTAAAATACCAAGTCCATATTATGGCAAGAACAGCTCAAATAAGCAAAGAGAAATTAAAATCCATCAATATTTTAAGACATGAAGGTCAGTCAATATGGAAAATTTCAACAACTTTGAAAGATTCTTCAAGTGCAGTCGCAAAAACCATCAAGCGCTATGATGAAACTGGCTCTCATGAGAACCTCAACAGTAAAGGAAGACTCAGAGTTACCTCTGCTGCAGAGGACAAGTTCATTAGAGTTACCAGCCTCAGAAATTGCAGCCCAAATAAAGGCTTCACAGAGCTCAAGTAACAGACACATCTCAACATCAACTGTTCAGAGGAGACTGTGTGAATCAGGCCTTCATGGTCGAATTGCTGCAAAGAAACCACTACTAAAGGACACCAATAAGATGAAACACTAACAATGGACATTAGACTGTTGGAAATCTGTCCTTTGATCTGATGAGTCCAAATTTGAGATTTTTGGTTCCAACTGCCATGTCTTTGTGAGATGCAGAGTGGGTGAACGGATGATCTCTGCATGTGTGGTTCCCACCATGAAGCATGGACGAGGAGGTGTGATGGTGTGGGGGTGCTTTGCTAGTGACAGTCTACTACTCACCGTCTGTGATTTGTTTAGAATTCAAGGCACACTTAACCAGCATGGTTACCACAGCATTCTGCAGTAATCCACCATCCCTTCTGGTTTGCGCTTAGTGGGACAATCATTTGTCTTTCAACAGGAAAATGACCCATCACACCTCCAGGCTGTGTAAGGGCTATTTGACCAAGAAGGAGAGTGATGGAGTGCTGCATCAGATGACCTGGCCTCCACAATCACCCGGCCTCAACCCAATTGAGATGGTTTGGGATGAGTTGGACAGCAGATTGAGGGAAAAACAGCCAACAAGTGCTCAGCATATGTGGGAACTCCTTCAAGACTGTTGGAAAAGCATTCCAGGTGAAGCTGGTTGAGAGAATGTTAAGAGTGTGCAAAGCTGTCATCAAGGCAAAGGATGGCTACTTTGAAGAATCTAAAATCTAAAATATATTTTGATTTGTTTAACACTTTTGGTTACTCATGATTCCATGTGTTATTTCACAGTTTTGATGTCGTCACTATTATTCTACAATGTAGAAAATTGTAAAAATAAAGAGAAACCCTTGCATGAGTAGTTGTGTCCAAACTTTTGACTGGTATGTACATAAACAAAAAATTGTCCTTCTCTCTCCAGAAATCCCATCTTTGTCTCACCGCTGGAGAAAACTGAGGTCCTGCTGAAGTCACAGAAAAATAATGAGCTGGATCAGTGACTGAGACATTTACTTAACTGCATAGGTGTTATTGCTTAGGGCCGCATACTGTACACAAGTTGCAAACTATTTCAAGGGTCTGATATTTCAGACTTCAGAACTGTTGTACAGAGTGGCTATAGCATGCTGAGTTTCTAATTCTAGCATTGCTTCTGTAATAAACCAATTCCAGTGGAACGTGTTGCATGCACCATGTAGGTTCTGTTGCCAATCTCTTGTCTCTGTGGTTGATATACAGTATTTGAAGTGACTTCACTTTCAAACTATAGGCTACATCAGTATTCACATTCAATAAATATTTGTATATTGCACGGACACTGGTTTCCAACACTGGTTTGTTTCATAATTTTGATACTTTATTAGAAAGAGATGGGTAAGTGGACAGGGTGGAGAAAGGCTGGAGTCAGGAATCTCCTCTCCAGTGGGGAGGCATACATGGTCTTACAGCCGGGAGTGTTTCTCACTCAACAAGAGCTCTACACAATATTAAACACTATGAGTGCAATGCTGGATCAAACAAGGATAAGCTGAACATCTTTAAAAACCTCTTCAGCTAACAATTTGAAATTATTTTTTGCCTACTGTATATTTGGGCATACAGTGAGGGAAAAAAGTATTTGATCCCCTGCTGATTTTGTACGTTTGCCCACTGACAAAGAAATGATCAGTCTATAATTGTAATGGTAAGTTTATTTGAACAGTGAGAGACAGAATAACAACAACAAAAAATCCAGAAAAACACATGTCAAAAATTTTATAAATTGATTTGCATTTTAATGAGGGAAATAAGTATTTGACACCTCTGCAAAACATGACTTAGTACTTGGTGGCAAAACCCTTGTTGGCAATCACAGAGGTCAGACGTTTCTTGTAGTTGGCCACCAGGTTTGCACACATCTCAGGAGGGATTTTGTCCCACTCCTCTTTGCAGTTCTTCTCCAGGTCATAAATGTTTAGAGGCTGATGTTTGGCAACTCGAACCTTCAGCTCCCTCCACAGATTTTCTATGGGATTAAGGTCTGGAGACTGGCTAGGCCACTCCAGGACCTTAATGTGCTCTTCTTGAGCCACTCCTTTGTTGCCTTGGCTGTGTGTTTTGGGTCATTGTCATGCTGGAATACCCATCCACGACCCATTTTCAATTCCCTGGCTGAGGGAAGGAGGTTCTCACCCAAGATTTGACGGTACATGGCCCCATCCATCGTCCCTTTGATGCGGTGAAGTTGTCCTGTCCCCTTAGCAGAAAAACACCCCCAAAGCATAATGTTTCCACCTCCATGTTTGACGGTGGGGATGGTGTTCTTGAGGTCATAGGCAGCATTCCTCCTCCTCCAAACACGGCGAGTTGAGTTGATGCCAAAGAGCTCCATTTTGGTCTCATCTGACCACAACACTTTCATCCAGTTGTCCTCTGAATCATTCAGATGTTCATTGGCAAACTTCAGACGGGCATGTATATGTGCTTTCTTGAGCAGGGGGACCTTGCGGGCGCTGCAGGATTTCAGTCCTTCACGGCGTAGTGTGTTACCAATTGTTTTCTTGGGGACTATGGTCCCAGCTGCCTTGAGATCATTGACAAGATCCTCCCGTGTAGTTCTGGGCTGATTCCTCACCGTTCTCATGATCATTGCAACTCCACGAGGTGAGATCTTGCATGGAGCCCCAGACCGAGGGAGATTGACAGTTCTTTTGTGTTTCTTCCATTTGCGAATAATTGCACCAACTGTTGTCACCTTCTCACCAAGGTGCTTGGCGATGGTCTTGTAGCCCATTCCAGCCTTGTGTAGGTCTACAATCTTGTCCCTGACATCCTTGGAGAGCTCTTTGGTCTTGGCCATGGTGGAGAGTTTGGAATTTGATTGATTGATTGCTTCTGTGGACAGGTGTCTTTCTGATTGAGAGGGGGTCAAATACTTATTTCCCTCATTAAAATGCAAATCAATTTATAACATTTTTGACATGCATTTTTCAGGATTTTTTTGTTGTTATTCTGTCTCTCACTGTTCAAATGAACCTACTATTAAAATTATAGACTGATCATTTCTTTGTCAGTGGGCAAACGTACAAAATCAGCAGGGGATCAAATACTTTTTTCCCTCACTGTATATACAAGGATAGGAGAACACACCACTGGTGAAGAGTGCTGATGGAGCATTTCCTGAAACACGTGAAGGGATAAAATCTGTGAAGGGATAAAGTGTAGTGAAGGGATTAAATGTGTGAAGGGATAAAGTGTAGTGAAGGGATTAAATCTGTGAAGGGATAAAGTGTAGTGAAGGGATAAAATCTGTGAAGGGATAAAGTGTAGTGAAGGGATTAAATCTGTGAAGGGATAAAGTGTAGTGAAGGGATAAAATCTGTGAAGGGATAAAGTGTAGTGAAGGGATTAAATCTGTGAAGGGATAAAGTGTAGTGAAGGGATAAAATCTGTAATTCTCCTTAAATTTCATTTAACTATTAGAACCAAGAGACAATCGTTTTGTTCCGAGGGACACAATTCAGCTTACATGTCTCAGGCAGGACTATTATCTTATAAGTGAACAGGGCCTCTATGTCTTTTTCTTAGTTTTTTGTTTCTCAAAGGTGGGTCCCATAGTCTGCCAGGTGGCTGACAGCCAATGTAAAAGTGGACAAAGCCCATTTCTACCTGAGCATGTGTGCTAGGGTCAACCACAGGGAGCAGTTTATTACTGATATGAAAACTGAGGTCATAAAAAATATATTATATTATACCATGGTATACTAGTTGAATACTAGTTTCTGATTGGCTTGAAGGGCATCATTTCACATCGAATAAAATACAAATGTATTTGTAACATGCACCGAATACAACAGACCTTACCATGAAATGCTTACTTATAAACCCTTAGCCAACAATGTAGTTAAGAAAATAGAGTAAAGAAAATATTTACTAAATAAACTAAACATTTGTGTATGTGTTATTTCCCTATATTGCATGGCAATATGAAGTAACAAGATCATATCCCGTGTGTCTCAGTTGGTAGAGCATGGAATTTGCAAAGCCAGGGTTGTGGGTTTGGGGACCAGTACAGACATTTAAAAAAGAAATATGGATCAACTCACTACTGTAAATCCCTCTGGATAAGACTGTCTGCTAAATGACAACAAAAACATTGAAATTGTATTTTCACGGTTACATTAGTTAACGACTGATATGATTTATATATTGTATAAATATATGATATTTTATAAATAAGTATAATGTTATCTTTGTCTATTGTCATAATAACAGTTGATTTTCAATCCCATGTCCACTTACCTTCACTACTTTTCCTTCGGCAGCATCGTGGGCCGCTATAATGTCACTGATGTTCCATCTGTCTCAGGATACCCCTTCACCACCCAAGGAATACCCAGCCTGCAACACTTCAGAGTTCTAGTGTCAGGAGCCTCTATTGAGTGTTTTTGTAGTAACCGACTACTTCCAAAATCATCACTATCATCAATTGATAGAGACCATAAAGTAGACATACACCAACATTCCTCAGGTCAGGTCAACTTCAACAATAATAGTGATACCAGTTACCAGGAAAGGAACCAGTTACCAGGATATGAAATAAGAACACCAGTGATGTACAGTAGTTTGTGGAAGCAGGCTATTTCTGATTGTCTCATCATTACAGACAACTACCTATTCTGCATTCCTGAGTTGTAAGAGTTGCATCAATCTTACCTGGAATGACAGATAGGTAGAACCATTGTATCATGGTATCTGATATCTGAGTCCTCTGGCTCCAGATCAGTCATGGTCACAGTGATGGTTCGCTGGTTGATGTCAGAGATTAAGGCTTTACCACAGTTCTTAGGATGGTCAATGCGCACAACAAAGGAGAAACTATCAAAATGATCTCCTTTACACTGGTATTTCACATGGTTTAAGTATTTCTGATCAGAGCAATATAGGATGGTGATGGAGACTCCTGTCTTCACAGACGCAGACACACCAGCTGTAGATGCAACAGTAACTCATAGGCCCGCAGATTAGGATATTGAGTTGTTTCATCTTACCATCCAAAGGGAACGTATGCTGTCGGCTATACATTTGCATCCCCTGTAGAACGGTTTGTACCTAAAACATTTTCCATTGAGGCTGCAAAGGTGCCGATTTCCTCCTTAACGTAATTTAATGGCAAGAAGGCGGAAAAGAACGGGGAAAATATGCATACCGGCTGCATACTGTAAGTTCCCTTTGGACGGTGCGATGAAATGACTCAATATCTCCATATGCCGGCCTTTGAGCTAACACTATGAAATTGTGAAAATAATGATGATGACTTTTAGTGTAAGAGCTGTTTGAAAAGACTGCTTGAAATTTCACCCTGTTTTGGTGGGATGGATTTTTGGGCTGCCTGGTGACATCACTGGGCGGTAAATGAGTAGATAGACGAATAAGTAAGAAAGCTCCAAACTTCTGTGCGAATAACAACTAGTTTTCAATTTTCCCCTCCACACTCAGACCACTCTCAGATAGTCCTAGGAAAATTCTTGCTTGAGAAACTATTTTTGTTTCTTTTTTTTACCATTTTAATTGAAAACAATCACAGCAAGGTACCCAGAAATGGTTTCATATTGAGATAAAAAAAACCCGGCTACATTGGGCCTTTAATCACTTAATAGGAACATATTACCCTTACCTAAGAGTCTGAAAAAGATGAGGAAGAGGAGGGAGAGGGACAGTAAGAGATGAGGAGCCATGTGTGGGTATGTGTCTGAGTGTAAATGTATCAAGGACCAAGGCACCAAAGAGAATAACTGTATTGCTGGCTGCCCATTATCTACTTAGACATCCCTGTTTCTAACTCTCTTCCTGCTGCTGTTGGTGTAAACATGGGTCCCTCAGTGGCAGACAGACTATTACATTCTGTATATGAACTCGTTTTTACCCAATGCACTTAATCATTGCTGAGCTGTGGCCCTCTGCTGGAACATAGTAATCATTACAAACAGATAAATGACTGCAGAATTGTCATGCACCACATTTAGCCATAGGGTCTTAGTACTAGACTCAGACGCTCAGCTCACACTGCAGAGATGGAGTCGACAGACAGATCCTCAGATCAAAACCATGGTTTGTGGTTCATGGTTCAGAACACAACACAGTCTTAAAGCTACATTTTGGGAAAAATTACACAACAGCTGCCCATCACTTGTTTTGGTATAGAACTGAGGGATGTGGTTTGGGAAATGTAACCAGTCTCAATATCCTTGACAGAGCTCTATATGCAAGGAATGACAGTCCATGACATCCAAGAGGTAGTTGTTACCATGATTTGAAGTTATACATTGTTTATTTACATAATTGTAATGGAGTAATAGCACCACATATTTTGGGTTATTATAAAGACAGACAGTTGTGCTAACCTTATAAGTCATTTAAAAGTTAGATTCTTCAAAAACCAATGGGTAAATAGATATAAATCATTTAAATAAGCATTGAATATTTTCCCAAATCCCAAAATGTAGCTTTAATGTGGTTCTAATACATTTTTACAAGACATTACCTCCCACATTTAAACCACACAGTAGACTACAACATAATAGAACAGAGAAACAACAAACAACTCTGGTCGTAGGTGTTGGTCACAGTTTGATCCCCCTGTTGCAGGAGAACATTCCTGCAATGCCGGAAATGTAAAATTTGTATTGTATTTGAGGTTTTAAAAGGCTTCTGAAGTTTGTAATTTTCCACTTTGAAATTTCAGACTTCATTTCCCCTTAACGAAAAATGTATCAACCCCTACAAAAATGTGCATTAATTATAATCCACATAATAATTCCCTTTTCCTGTTATTGCAGGATTGTTTTCCTGCTACAGCAAACTGGCTCAAATTAAGATTCTACATCTGTGTTTCCCAACATCTGTGGTTTTGAGTTGTATTCTACATAGGGTTACAAAATCCAGAAACATTTAATAAATTCCCTGGTTTTCCAGCTTATTCCCTTCTGATTTCGGGAATCCTCCAATTGACAAGCACATCTGTGGAAAATCATTACAACCTCATGACAGGATTCATAAAATGAAGCTAGAAACAAAAAAAGGTTGATTGTAACGATTGTAACAATGAACAGTGATACTCCCTCCTTTTACGCCAGTCACTTCCTGTTGGTCCACATAGAGTCCTGGAGTAACTGAACACAGAGGTACAGACACTAAAGAAAGAAGTCAGCAGTAGACATGGTAATGTTATTATAATAATAAATGAACACAGAACTGATTTTTTCTTCTCCGTATTTTCACATTGGCTAATTTCATGGCCTGAGTCAGAAATGATGGAGATGGAGCTGTAAAAACCACAGAATAAAAAGTGACCCAAGGGGAAAGGGATTTGGAGCAGAGGGCAGCAGATATAACACGAATGAAGTGATCATCAGAAAGCCCAGCAGACTGCCTATGGTGCTTTAAGGATAGAGGACACACAGATAATAGAGGGGTCTTTCTGGGGTGGTTTAGAGTTGTGACAGAAGCATATTGGAGGCAGATATACTGTAGATGTTGGGACATGGGGGAGGGAGAGGGCTGACGGGAGTTTCGTATACGATGTGTTACGAATTATTATATGTTACGAATTTGTAAAATGTCCAATATCTTAGGAATTTGCAAAACGTATGATATGTTACAAATTCTAGCTAGGTGGCTAGGTGGCTACCGTTTGTTAGCTTGCTAACATTAGCTGGGTTAGGATTAAGGTTAGGTTTAAATTCAGGAGTTAGGCTAAAGGGTTAAGTTTAAGGTTAGGGTAAGGGTTAGCTAAAAGGGTTAAGCTTAGGGTTAGAGTTCGGAGAAGTGTTAGCTAACATGCTAAGTAGTTGTAAAGTAGCTAAAAAGTAGTAAGTAGTTAAAAAGTTGCTAATTAGCTAAAATGCTAACGTTGTCTGTGATGAGATTAGAACTCGTAACCTTTGGGTGTGATTGCATGTACAGTTGAAGTCAGAAGTTTACATACACCTTAGCCAAATACAATTAAACTCAGTTTTTCACAATTCCTGACATTTAATCCTAGTAAAAATGCCCCGTTTTAGGTCAGTTAGGATCACCACTTTATTTTAAGATTGTGAAATGTCAGAATAATAGTAGAGAGAATTATTTATTTCAGCTTTTATTTCTTTCATCACATTCCTAGTGGGTAAGAAGTTTACATACACTCAATTTGTATTTTCGGGTAGCCTTCCACAAGCTTCCCACAATAGGTTGGGTGAATTGGGGTCATTGTCCATTTGGAAGACCCATTTGTGACCAAGCTTTAACTTCTTGACTGATGTCTTGAGATGTTGCTTCAATATATCCACATAATTTTCCTGCCTCATGATGCCATCTATTTTGTGAAGTGCACCAGTCCCTCCTGCAGCAAAGCACCCCCACAACATGATGCTGCCACCCCCGTGCTTCACGGTTGGGATGGTGTTCTTTGGCTTGCAAGCCTCCCCCTTTTTCCCCCAAACATAACGATGGTCATTATGGCCAAACAGTTCTGTTTGTTTCATCAGACCAGAGGACATTTCTCCAAAAAGTTCGATCTTTGTCCCCATGTGCAGTTGCAAACCATAGTCTGGCTTTTTTTATGGGGGTTTTGGAGCAGTGGCTTCTTCCTTGCTGAGCGGCCTTTCAGGTTATGTCGATATAGGACTCGTTTTACTGTGGATATAGATACTTTTGTACCTGTTTCCTCCAGCATCTTCACAAGGTTCTTTGCTGTTGTTCTGTGATTGATTTGCACTTTTCGCACCAATGTACCTTCAGCCCTAGGAGACAGAACGTGTCTCCTTCCTGAGCGGTATGACGGCTGCGTGGTCCCATGGTGTTTATACTTGCGTGCTATTGTTTGTACAGATGAACATGGTACCTTCAGACGTTTGGAAATTGCTCCCAAGGATGAACCAGACTTGTGGAGGTCTTGGCTACAATTTGTTTTCTGAGGTCTTGGCTGATTTCTTATGATTTTCCCATGATGTCAAGCAAAGAGGCACTGAGTTTGAAGGTAGGCCTTGAAATACATCCACAGGTACACCTCCAATTGACTCGAATGATGTCAGTTAGCCTATCAGAAGCTTCTAAAGCATGACATCATTTTCTGGAATTTTCCAAGCTGTTTAAAGGCACAGTCAACTTAGTGTATGCAAACTTTTGACCCACTGGAATTGTGATACAGTGAATTATGAGTGAAATAATCTGTAAACAATTGTTGGAAAAATTCCTTGTGTCATGCACAAAGTAGATGTCCTAACCGACTTGCCAAAACTATAGTTTGTTAACAAGACATTTGTGGAGTGGTTGAAAAATTTGTTTTAATGACTCCAACCTAAGTTTATGTAAACTTCCGACTTGAACTGTACATTTACTCTCTGAATCCATGATTGGTTTATGTCCCATCTTTAATAGACCTAAAGATTAATTAAGAAAGATTAAGATTATTCTGTGATTCAGCCATTAGAATAAAACACTGAAGATATGTGAGATAGGCCTAACAACTTTTCTCCATAGAGTAACAAAAAAATGTCATAAACCCTCAAAGTGTCAGAATCGGGGGGAAATGGCAGCCATATTGGTCAGGGAGAAATCCATACCAGTCTAATTGGAATTAATAGTAGAGGCATAATCTTGATTTCACTGATGCAGTAGAATAAAAGTAAGACGTGATATATCACAATTGATAGAATTATTGTCAACCTAAAATATTGTTATTTCATTATGAATACACTTTATCCAGGTTTTATAACAATTGCATGTATAAATAACCTATAAAAGATATGTAAATAGACCATAAGTGTCTCAATTTTTGTTTTCTGGAAAGCTGTGAATGCTATTATATCATACAATATCAGTAGGCTACATGTTGCATTTACAACTTGTCTAAGTCCTATCATCAACTGATTTCAGCCAGTGTGGCTGTGGATTGACTCCTTTATTTGAATGGAAGGTTGGCATATTGGCAGTTCATTTTAAAACTGTCTGGTTAGCTAGACAAACATACAGTGCAGATAAATTATTCACATTCATTATTTTACACAAAATCTTATCACAACATTGACAAACCATAGTTGACCAACTCTGTGATCAAAATGACTTACCTTTATACCATCATAAGAAGATTCATGTCCATTCTAGCGTTCTAATTCTATGGTTTTGTCTTCCTGTCTTATACTATGATCCTCCAGTATTTTTCTTTACAGCTCCTCTGCCGCTGAAGAATAAGGGCCAATAGGGGAAATTGAGTTAGGCCTACCTGCAGTTTATCCCCGGTGACGCCACAAGAGGGAGTGAGAGGATGTGCAACTCTTGTCAGGGGGAGGTTTTGCCATGAATGGGAATTCAGCGCAATAACGTAAGACAAGCTCTTTAAGGCAGTGTGAATTTATTGGTTTTCCTTTAACTATTTTGGCTATTTATTCATCACAAATTATTTTATAAAATGTGCTTATGTTATATTGTGTTAACACTTACAGCAGCTTCATCATCATTTGTTATTATTAATATAACTCGTTAGTGCCACTGTTGACTAGGTCTATCAGTAGGCCTATCATTTCTTCCAATTGTACTACTCAACAGTTGATTTTTTTATCACAGATATTTCCTCTAGCCTGTTAGGCCTTGAACAGATGAACAGTCAAACAGGATAATTGAAAGCCAGAAACAAAAAAAATCTAGCCACACAAAGCTGTATCCCTATGCTGTGGGATACCTGTTCAAAACATGATTGTGTATAAAACTTATTGGGGTAGAACTCTAGCTCAGAACACTCCACTAGTAGGCTTCAAGCTTATGGTTCCAAGGCAGGCACACAACCGTGGGGGGATAGAGAGCAAATGTTGTCAGAAGCCTGGGAATCTCACCTCTGTCTATAGCTGAATAAACACAACCATTTGTTTACCCCTCTTCCCTAAGATTAGGCCTAATTGGGGTGAGTGTGATCGGAGTGACACAACACCAAGCATCAGCTATTAAACCCAATGTTTATCTTTCACAGTTTCTAAATAATCTCTTCTTTTTTTTTGACCTCACATGTAATCCAGGCATGTACATATAATTTATATGGTTGTTTGTGAATGTTGGCCAAACTTAGACCTGTTATAAATTATTTCATTAATTAATAAGTCAAGGTATAATCGCATTCCATAGTGAATGTGTTCTGAATAATTCACGATGAAATTACTGTACCTTTTCGCAGAATGTGTTTAAAGTTGGAAGGTATATCCATAGTCAGTTGGAAGGTATATCCATAGTCAGTTGGAAGGTATATCCATAGTCAGTTGGAAGGTATATCCATAGTCAGTTGGAAGGTATATCCATAGTCAGTTGGAAGGTATATCCATAGTCAGTTGGAAGGTATATCCATAGTCACTACTTCCAGTCTGTGGTAGCACTGCGCCCGTTTTGCGGGACTGAATAGCTAACAGACAGGTTTGAAGCACAGACAGGTGTGCTTGCAAAGTGAGAAGGGTGTAAAAGGCCTAGACCACATACAAAATCTCAGCAACTCATTTGCATCAATTAATATTAATCAGTAGGCCTATAAACCAATGAAGTTCCTGGTTAAATATGAAATAATGAACCAGGCAACAAATCACCTGAAGGAAAAGGTAGGCCTAAATAATTATTAACATGAATTAAAAACCTAACTTTATTGTTTTGATACATTTAAAAATAGATATATTTTCACAATATCAAAAGTCAACAGTGAACCCTCAGAGATTCAATAGATATCAGGTCATCAAGGTAGAGAGCGAGAGAAAAAAAAAAGTTTTGTGTTTAGCCTAGTGAATTAAAACCCTGATTCGCCGGCGTGCGTCATGACGCACCCCAGTGTGAGTTGCATATCCAATGAGGCTCCGGGTGGCTGCTCCACTGCAAATAAAGGGAGATAACGGGCCGTGAGTAGCGGCTGAAAACGTTTTATACTGACATGTTAGAGCAATGACTTTTGCGTAACCGCGTAAAATCTGGGACTAGGCTCCCAGCACGAGGATGATATAGGGTTCTTACGGGAAGAGGAACAAGAAACGATTGCCACGGCCCGGTGGGGAAAAGAAAACGGCGAATCCGTTGAAGTTTAGAAAGAGAGAGTGAGCGACAGAGTGAGCAGGATTCTCAAAATTGAAAGCAATCCAAAAACATAGCTGCGGTGGAAGAGCGAGTGTACCCATTTGAAAGATGAGCTTGATGTCTGCCATAGACACCAGTGCCTCCGTGTACCAGCCTGCACAGCTACTGAATTGGGTATATCTCTCTTTGCAAGACACTCACCAGACCAGCGCTTTTGACGCCTTTAGACCCGAACCCAACTCTTCCCACCCGGAGCTGAACTACTGCAAGACTCCTGCTGCGGACCTGAGTTCGTCCCTCAACTCCAACTATCTCAACAACTTTTTTCAGCTCCAGCGGAATGAGGTTAGAGACGGATCGTTCTGTCTGTAATTATTTTCCTCTATTATGGAATTATATTACCATTATGTTATTGCCACGTTAACTAAATAGCGTATTGTAGGCTACGATCTGTTTGTATTTGCATACATCCCATCGTATGTCGAGCGCTGTTTTGCAAAATGTTTGATGGTGTGTGTGTGTGAAACATTGGGTATTCTGGTAGCCTACACATAACCATGGATATTTCGTATATCGAAATATCCAGTTGAGGACTTGTTAGGCGTCTGTTTCTCAAACTAAACACTCTAATGTACTTGTCCTCTTGCACTGTTGTGCACCGGGGCCTCCCACTGCTCTTTCTATTCTGGTTAGAGCCAGTTTGCGCTGTTCTACAGCGATGAAGATCTCGTACTAAGATCTCGTACTACAGCGTAGTACGAGATCTTCAGTTTCTTGGCAATTTCTCGCATGGAATAGCCTTCATTTCTCAGAACAAGAATAGACTGATGAGTTTCAGAAGAAAGTTCTTTGTTTCTGGCCATTTTGAGTCTGTAATCGAACCCACAAATGCTGATGCTCCAGATACTCAACTAGTCTAAAGAAGGCCAGTTTTATTGCTTCTTTAATCAGCACCACAGCTTTCAGCTGTGCTAACATAATTGCAAAAGGGTTTTTTAATGATCAATTAGCCTTTTGAAATGATGAACTTGGATTAGCTAACACAACGTGCCATTGGAACACAGGAGTGATGGTTGTTGATAATGGGCCTCCGTACGCCTATGTAGATATTCCGTAAAAAAATCTGCCGTTTCCAGCTACAATAGTCATTTACAACATTAACAATATTTACACTGTATTTCAGATGAATTTGATGTTATTTTAATGGACAAAAAATGTGCTTTTCTTTCTAAAACAAGGACATTTCTAAGGTACCCCATCTTTTGAACGATAGTGTATATTTATAATTATGTTTTAATTGTCTGACTGTTTAGGCTGTTTTAAAGGCAAGGCCAGTCTCCCGCCTGCCACATGTAGGAGCAGGATGCGTCTGGGTCTTGGGTCTGCATTAGGGTGAATATTTTCCTGGTATTTTACAAATGTTTCATCCCGAGAATAAATCACTTTTCTCCCGGGTGTCCCGGTATTTCCCGCCAAAACCGGAAGTGTCATTCAAAAGCATTATAAAGCTTATAAATAGGCCTATGTCTGGATTTTACTAGAGCTTTTATCGAAGATTCAAGTCTGATGAAACCTTAGCCTGATTAAATACATTTTATGAGCCCTACATTAAAAGACACTTAATGAGCCCAAGCCCAAAAAAATCACTAATGATTGTGTGGTTATCCAATACTGTACTGTATTATACTGTATTATATGGACTGGAATTATGCATCTCGTTCAAACCATGATAAAGCAGGAGAGAACATGCGATTCTGGTGCAGCACATGCGGCTTTCAAAGTTACAATTATAGGCTAGCGAATTAGATAAAATAAATCATAATATGTCCCCTAATGTTATTAACCTACCTCCTCTTTCTCTCTCTAGTGTTGCTGATTCCTTCCTTGCTTTCAACAGTTAAATGAAATGAGTTTGGTTGTCCTTACCTTCATCATTCTAATTGCATACTTGAATAATATAAGACTATGATCCAAGGTATGATCCAAGATGGCGTAGCAGTCAGACGTCTTTGTCCTTCGTCCTGTCGTGTCCCATGTATATTTTTCTTCGCATCTTTTTATATTTTTCTAACCCCGTACTTCAAAATACTCTCCTGCAACCCGACTCACCCAATGTGGTGTGGACCTGCTTTTTCTCTAAAAGTATTTTTCTCTACCTCTATTACTGGAATCTCCAACATAAGCTAGCCAGCTAACGGTCATCAGCTAACCGTTAGCTCGGAATTCTCTCGCCAGTTTGTACAACGCGATTCAACCAGAGCATACCGGACCTATTTTTCTCTCCATATCCCCGGATTCCTACCGCAAGCTCTGAACCTTCTCATCTTCCGACCTTTGCAGCTAAAGTCCCCTGAATGCTAGCTGTCTAGAACACAACGGACTGTTAGCTTACAAGGCCCATCGAATACATTCCGAAGCTACTAGCTAGCAGTCAGCTATCCTTTGCTAGCGGTCATCAGCTACCTTTATCCCGGACAACTCTCGCCAGTCTGTACAGCGCGACTCAAACCAGAGCTAGTCAGACTTATTCTTCTCCATATCTCCGGATTCCTACCGCAAGCTCTGAACCTTCTCACCTTCCGACCTTCGCAGCTAACGTCCCCTGAATGCTAGCTGTCTAGCGCACAACGGACTGTTTGTCACGTCCTGGCCAGTATAAGGTTAATTGGTATTGTAGTTTGGTCAGGACGTGGCAGAGGGTATTCGTTTTATGTGGTTCGGGGTGGTGTGTTTGTTGATGGGGCATTTGATTTAAGTATTCCGGGGTTTTTGGGCACTGTTTGGTTTTCATGTATTCTATGTTTAGTCTAGTGTGTGGTTCTATGTTGACTTAATTGGGGTTGGACTTCCAATTGAAGGCAGCTGTTTGGTGTTGCCTTTGATTGGAAGTCCTGTATTAGTTGGGTGTGTTTGTCTTGTATTTTGTGGGAGATTGTTCTGTGCTTAGCCTTGTGCCTAGTCAGACTGTTTTGTTGTTCGTGGTTTCGTTTTGTTATTTTTGTATGTTCATTTTGAAAGTAAATAAACATCAAGATGAGCCTACACATACCTGCTGCATTTTGGTCCTCCATTACCGACGACAACCGTGACAGAACCACCCACCTACACAGGACCAAGCAGCGGAAGAAGGCTGGCGAGGACTGGGAGACCTGGAGGCACCCCCAATAATTTTTTAGGGGGGGGGCACAAGGGCTGTGTGACGGGGCAGGAGCTGCCCGCCAGTCAACAGTCGCCAGAGCTGCCCGCCAGTCAACAGTCGTCAGAGCTGCCCGCCAGTCAACAGTCACCAGAGCTGCCCGCCAGTCAACAGTCGTCGGAGCTGCCCGCCAGTCAACAGTCGTCGGAGCTGCCCGCCAGTCAACAGTCGTCAGAGCTGCCCGCCAGTCAACAGTCGTCGGAGCTGCCCGCCAGTCAACAGTCGCCGGAGTGGCCAGACTGCCCTGAACTGCCGGAGTGGCCAGACTGCCTTGAACTGCCGGAGTGGCCAGACTGCCCTGAACTGCCGGAGTGGCCAGACTGCCCTGAACTGCCGGAAGGGCCAGACTGCCCTGAACTGCCGGAGTGGCCAGACTGCCCTGAACTGCCCCGAGCCGCCAGACTGCCCAGACTGCCCCGAGCCGCCAGACTGCCCAGACTGCCCCGAGCCGCCAGACTGCCCAGACTGCCCCGAGCCGCCAGACTGGCCAGACTGCCCCGAGCTGCCAGACTGCCCAGACTGCCCCGAGCGGCCAGAGTGGCCAGACTTCCCCGAGCTGCCAGAGTGGCCCGACTGCCTGGAACGGCCAGAACCGGAGCCACCTCCTGATATAGGTGGGTTGGGGAGGGGGGGGTGTAGCACAGTGCCGTCGTTGATGGCAGCCACCCTCCCTTCCCTCCCTTTTAGTAGAGGGGAAATTTTGTTTTGTTGTTTGGGGTTGTGGTTTGTTTTTTGTTTTTTGTTTTTGTAAGGTGCTTCCGGGGTTAGCACCTTTAAGGGGGGGGTACTGTCACGTCCTGGCCAGTATAAGGTTAATTGGTATTGTAGTTTGGTCAGGACGTGGCAGAGGGTATTCGTTTTATGTGGTTCGGGGTGGTGTGTTTGTTGAAGGGGCATTTGATTTAAGTATTCCGGGGTTTTTGGGCACTGTTTGGTTTTCATGTATTCTATGTTTAGTCTAGTGTGTGGTTCTATGTTGAGTTAATTGGGGTTGGACTTCCAATTGAAGGCAGCTGTTTGGTGTTGCCTTTGATTGGAAGTCCTATATTAGTTGGGTGTGTTTGTCTTGTATTTTGTGGGAGATTGTTCTGTGCTTAGCCTTGTGCCTAGTCAGACTGTTTTGTTGTTCGTGGTTTCGTTTTGTTATTTTTGTATGTTCATTTTGAAAGTAAATAAACATCAAGATGAACTTTTCAGGGAAGTTAGGAACCATTATTGTATTTTTCTATATTGAATACATCATTTAAGTATTCACAGTGTAGGTTGTAAAAGGTATGTAAAAACCTGCTGCGTTTTGGTCCTCCATTACCGACGACAACCGTGACACTGTTAGCTTACGAGGCCCATCGAATACATTCCGAAGCTACTAGCTAGCAGTCAGCTATCCTTTGCTAGTGGTCATCAGCTACCTTTATCCCGGACAACTCTCGCCAGTCTGTACAGCGCGACTCAAACCAGAGCTAGTCAGACTTATTCTTCTCCATATCTCCGGATTCCTACTGCAAGCTCTCAATCTATTTTTTTATTAAACCTATTAAATATATATATTTTTTTTTTTCCACCTAGAATTATAGCAGCTAACGTCCCCTGAACGCACAGCCGCTAATCCGCGGCCTGCTAGCTATCTAAAGCACATTGGACTGCTGGCTTAAGAGGCCTTTCGGACATATTTCTTTGGCCACTATACATATTTTGCCAATTGGCCTGGTTTACCACACGGAGCCCTGCTGATCCGTCCGCTGATGTAACTGCACGAGGAGGCCACAACAGACTTTCCTCCATCACGTCGCCCCACTAAGGTCTTTCTGTTAGCCTGCTAGCTCGCCGCTAGCTGCCTGAAGCCACGCACTGGACTCTTATGATCACCCGGCTACGCATGCCTCTACCTAACGTCACCATGCCTTGTCTATTGCTGTTTTGGTTTGTAACTATTGTTTTATTTCAATGTAGAGCCTCTAGCACTGCTCAAAATGCCTCGTCTAACAATTTAGTTCCACCTCCCACACACGCAGTGACATCACCTGGTTTAAATGCTATTTCTAGAGACAATATCTCTTTCATTATCACTATATGCACAGGTTTACCCCCACTGTATTCACATCCTACTATACCTTTGTCTGTACATTATGCCTTGAATATATTCTACCGTGCCCAGAAATCTGCTCCTTTTACTCTCTGTTCTGAATGTGCTAGACGTCCAGTTCTGTTATCCTTTAGCCGTACCCTTATCCTACTCCTCCTCTGTTCCTCTGGTGATGTAGAGGTTAATCCAGGCCCTGCAGTGTCTAGCTCCAATCCCATCCCCAGGCTCTCTCATTTGTTGACTTCTGCAACCGTAAAAGCCTTGGTTTCGTGCATGTTAACATTAGAAGCCTCCTCCCTAAGTTTGTTTTATTCACTGCCCTAGCACACTCCACCAATCCGGATGTCCTAGCCGTGTCTGAATCCTGGCTTAGGAAGACCGCCAAAAACCTTGACATTTCCATCCCTAACTATAACATTTTCCGACAAGATAGAACTGCCAAAGGGGGCGGTGTTGCAATCTACTGCAAAGATAACCTGCAGAGTTCTGTCTTACTATCCAGGTCTGTACCCAAACAATTCGAGCTCTTACTTCTAAAAATGAACCTTTCCAGAAACAAATCTCTCACCGTTGCCGCTTGCTATAGACCCCCCTCTGCCCCCAGCTGTGCCCTCGATACCATATGTGATTTGATTGCCCCCCATCTATCTTCAGAGCTCGTGCTGCTAGGTGACCTAAACTGGGATATGCTTAACACCCCGGCCATCCTACAATCTAAGCTTGATGCCCTCAATCTCACACAACTTATCAATGAACCTTCCAGATATAACCCCAAATCCGTAAACACGGGCACCCTCATAGAGATCATCCTAACTAACTCGCCCTCCAAATACACCTCTGCTGTTTTCAACCAAGATCTCAGCGATCACTGCCTCATTGCCTGCATCTGTAATGGGTCTGCAAACGACCACCCCTCATCACTGTCAAACGCTCCCTAAAACACTTCTGCGTGCAGGCCTTTCTAATCGACCTGGCCGGGGTATCCTGGAATGACATCGACCTCATCCCGTCAGTAGAGGATGCCTGGTTGTTCTTTAAAAGTGCCTTCCTCACCATCTTAAATAAGAATGCCCCATTCAAAAAATTTAGAACCAGGAATAGATACAGCCCTTGGTTCACTGCAGACCTGTCTGCCCTTGACCAGCACAAAAACATCCTGTGGTGTTCTGCATTAGCATCGAATAGCCCCCGTGATATGCAACTTTTCAGGGAAGTTAGGAACCATTATTGTAATTTTCTATATTGAATACATCATTTAAGTATTCACAGTGTAGGTTGTAAAAGGTATGTAAAAGGGCACAAGGCGAGACCCAGATGCAGACACAGGAGACATGATTAGAGTCCAAGATGTTTATTAACAATCCAAAAGAGGTAGGCAAGAGAATGGTCGTGGACAGGCTAAAGGTCAAAACCAGTTCAGAGGTACAGAATGGCAGGCAGGCTCGAGGTCAGGGCAGGCAGAATGGTCAGGCAGGCGGGAATGGAGTCCGAAAAACAGGCAAAGGTCAAAACCGGGAGGACTAGTAGAAGAGAATAGAAAAGCAGGAGCACGAGAAAAACCAAGCTGGTTGACTTGAACATACAATACAAACTGGCACAGAGAGACAGGAAACACAGGGATAAATACACCAGGGAAAATAAGCGACACCTGGAGGGGGTGGAGACAATCAATTTGTAAGTCGCTCTGGATAAGAGCGTCTGCTAAATGACTTAAATGTAAATGTAAATGAAATCACAAGGACAGGTGAAACAGATCAGGGTGTGACAGTATGTGAACCCCTAGGCTAATGACTTTTCCAGAAGCTAATTGGAGTCAGGAGTCAGCTAACCTGGAGTCCAATCAATAAGACGAGTTTGGAGATGTTGGTTAGATCTGCCCTGCCCTATAAAATTTGAGTTTGCTATTCACAAGAAGCATTGCCTGATGTGAACCATGCCTCGAACAAAATAGATCTCAGGTGACCTAAGATTCGGAATTGTAGACTTGCATAAATCTGGAAAGGGTTACAAAAGTATCTCTAAAAGCCTTGATGTTCATCAGTCCACGGTAAGACAAATTGTCTATAAATGGAGAAAGTTCAGCACTGTTGCTACTCTCCCTAGGAGTGGCCGTCCTGCAAAGATGACTGCAAGAGCACCGTGCAGAATGCTCAATGAGGTTAAGAAGAATCCTAGAGTGTCAGCTAAAGACTTACAGAAATCTCTGGAACATGCTAACATCTCTGTTGACGAGTCTACGATATGTAAAACACTAAACAAGACGTGCAGCAAAAACATTGCTGCACATCTGAAGTTTGCAAAAGATCACCTGGATGTTCCACAGCGCTTCTGGCAAAATATTCTGTGGACAGATTAAACTAAGTTGAGTTGTTTGGAAGGAACACACAACACTATGTGTGGAGAAAAAAAGGCACAGCACACCAACATCAAAACCTCACCCCAACTGTAAAGTATGGTGGAGGGAGCATCATGGTTTGGGGCTGCTCAGGGCCTGGACAGCTTGCTATCATAAACTGAAAAATGTATTCCCAAGTTTATCAAGACATTTTGCAGGAGAATGTTAGGCTATCTGTCCGCCAATTGAAGCTCAACAGAAGTTGGGTGATGCAACAGGACAACGACCCGAGTGGCGCAGCGGTCTAAGGCACTGCATCTTAGTGCTAGAGGTGTCACTACAGACACCCTGGTTTGAATCCAGGCAGTATCACAACCGGCCGTGATTGGGAGTCCCATAGGGCGGCGCACAATTGGCCCAGCGTCGTCTGGGTTTGGCCAGTGTAGGCCATCATTGTAAATAAGAATTTGTTCTTAACTGACTTGCCTAGTTAAATAAAGGTTTAAAAAATTGCTAACACAGAGTAAGTGTTAGCTAATATACTAACTAGCTCACAAGTAGTAAGAAGTGTCTAAAATGCTGAAGTTGTCTGTGATGAGATTTGAACACTCAACCTCTCATTGCAAGGGGTTGGTAAAAATGCTGTATCTGTGTTCACAAGAAATGGCATGATTATTTGGTCCCAGAAAAATAGGAGTCTCATTCAAGACCATGATTATAATTTGACAAAAATAGTTAAAAATGTCCAGTATTTTTGTGTTCATATTTCAGAAGATTCTTTAGACATACAGAATGGTGAAAATAGGCACGCTGAGCGGCCAATAGAGAGCCGCTCTACAACTGATCACTAACCTAACAGGTTGACTAGAGAGCCACTCTACAACTGATCACTAACCTAACAGGTTGACTAGAGCCGCTCTACAACTGATCACTAACCTAACAGGTTGACTAGAGAGCCACTCTACAACTGATCACTAACCTAACAGGTTGACTAGAGAGCCACTCTACAACTGATCACTAACCTAACAGGTTGACTAGAGAGCCACTCTACAACTGATCACTAACCTAACAGGTTGACTAGAGCCGCTCTACAACTGATCACTAACCTAACAGGTTGACTAGAGAGCCACTCTACAACTGATCACTAACCTAACAGGTTGACTAGAGAGCCACTCTACAACTGATCACTAACCTAACAGGTTGACTAGAGAGCCACTCTACAACTGATCACTAACCTAACAGGTTGACTAGAGAGCCGCTCTACAACTGATCACTAACCTAACAGGTTGACTAGAGAGCCACTCTACAACTGATCACTAACCTAACAGGTTGACTAGAGAGCCACTCTACAACTGATCACTAACCTAACAGGTTGACTAGAGAGCCACTCTACAACTGATCACTAACCTAACAGGTTGACTAGAGAGCCACTCTACAACTGATCACTAACCTAACAGGTTGACTAGAGAGCCACTCTACAACTGATCACTAACCTAACAGGTTGACTAGAGAGCCACTCTACAACTGATCACTAACCTAACAGGTTGACTAGAGAGCCACTCTACAACTGATCACTAACCTAACAGGTTGACTAGAGCCGCTCTACAACTGATCACTAACCTAACAGGTTGACTAGAGAGCCACTCTACAACTGATCACTAACCTAACAGGTTGACTAGAGAGCCACTCTACAACTGATCACTAACCTAACAGGTTGACTAGAGAGCCACTCTACAACTGATCACTAACCTAACAGGTTGACTAGAGAGCCACTCTACAACTGATCACTAACCTAACAGGTTGACTAGAGAGCCACTCTACAACTGATCACTAACCTAACAGGTTGACTAGAGCCGCTCTACAACTGATCACTAACCTAACAGGTTGACTAGAGAGCCACTCTACAACTGATCACTAACCTAACAGGTTGACTAGAGAGCCACTCTACAACTGATCACTAACCTAACAGGTTGACTAGAGCCGCTCTACAACTGATCACTAACCTAACAGGTTGACTAGAGAGCCACTCTACAACTGATCACTAACCTAACAGGTTGACTAGAGAGCTACTCTACAACTGATCACTAACCCAAACACGTCTCTAATAGATACAAAGACAAAATATATTACAACTTCCCCCGGTCTCTCCTTATTAATACCCACTTGGCACACTTGACATCAGTTCAATGTCTAGTATTGATTTAAATTTGGTTGAGTGGTCAACTAACGTGAATTCAACTTCAAAACAACCAAAAATGTCACCTTGTCATTGAATTTAGGTTAAAAAAAAGACGAAATTCCTATAAGTTGACGACTTTTTGCAAATCCAATACGTTTTTCACATTAATTCAATGTCATCGCATTACATTTTTAGGTTGAAATGACGTGGAAACAATGTTGATTCAACCAGTTTTTTCCCAGTGGGTAGTGAGCGTGCTACTTTCAAACAATTTCCCCCACTCTTCCTTAGCAGCAATTCAAGGAAATTCTGACGAGCGCAACAAAGTTTGAGGATATTTTTCAAGGAAAATAAAGGACAGTAATGTTACAAGTAAAGTAAGAAAGCCCAGCTTTCAATAGGCGATATGAAAGGAGTGTGGCTATTTGGCCTGAAGACACTATATGAAAGGAGTGTGGCTATTTGGCCTGAAGACACTATATGAAAGGAGTGTGGCTATTTGGCCTGAAGACACTATATGAAAGGAGTGTGGCTATTTGGCCTGAAGACACTATATGAAAGGAGTGTGGCTATTTGGCCTGAAGACACTATATGAAAGGAGTGTGGCTATTTGGCCTGAAGACACTATATGAAAGGAGTGTGGCTATTTGGCCTGAAGACACTATATGAAAGGAGTGTGGCTATTTGGCCTGAAGACACTATATGAAAGGAGTGTGGCTATTTGGCCTGAAGACACTATATGAAAGGAGTGTGGCTATTTGGCCTGAAGACACTATATGAAAGGAGTGTGGCTATTTGGCCTGAAGACACTATATGAAAGGAGTGTGGCTATTTGGCCTGAAGACACTATATGAAAGGAGTGTGGCTATTTGGCCTGAAGACACTATATGAAAGGAGTGTGGCTATTTGGCCTGAAGACACTATATGAAAGGAGTGTGGCTATTTGGCCTGAAGACACTATATGAAAGGAGTGTGGCTATTTGGCCTGAAGACACTATATGAAAGGAGTGTGGCTATTTGGCCTGAAGACACTATATGAAAGGAGTGTGGCTATTTGGCCTGAAGACACTATATGAAAGGAGTGTGGCTATTTGGCCTGAAGACACTATATGAAAGGAGTGTGGCTATTTGGCCTGAAGACACTATATGAAAGGAGTGTGGCTATTTGGCCTGAAGACACTATATGAAAGGAGTGTGGCTATTTGGCCTGAAGACACTATATGAAAGGAGTGTGGCTATTTGGCCTGAAGAAGCGGTTTTATGCGCTGCCTGAATGGGAGCTGATAATTATTTGTTTGTCATGCCGCTGGTTTTGTCTGGTAAGAAGTTACGAGTCCTCATTTTCTGAGACCGAGTCAAGGCCGAGTAAACATTTATCTGACACCCAGACAAGACCGAAACACTCAATATGTGGTCTCGAGACTGACCGGTCTCGAGTATTACGACACTGGGGTAACCTCCCACTGGGCACAGACGTCAATTCAACGTCTATTCCACATTGGTTAAACGTAATTTCATTGAAATGACAAGGAAACAACGTCTATTCAACCAGTGTGTGCCCAGTGGGATACTTCTACCCGACAGGTTTGACTAGTTGTTTTACACTAAATTACTAGGATCAATTTCCCGACTCTTGCAAAAAGATCAGGTTGTGGAAACAAAAAACGAGACTTGTTTACACACTTTCTATATGGAGAGAGAGCGTGTTGATTAAATTGCAAATCCTAAAAGTTGTTTGAATGTGTATTACGATGATCTCAAGTGTTAAAGACTAAACTCACACTGGATTTTAGAGAGAGAGAGGGAGAGTTTTAGGTGTCCCTGTTCATTTCAGAACTGGGATATGTAGCCTATGAAATGTATTATGATGGTAATATTATTTTCTGGGCAAATATTCAAATATTTGCTTGAAAGTCTCAACAAATAGATGAATTAAATTTTTTATCTTTTTATTCTTGTCATTTAGCAGATGCTCTTATCCAGAGCGACTCACAGGAGCAATTAGGGTGAAGTGCCTTGCTCAAGGGCACATCGAACCAGCAACTTTTCAGTTACTGAGCCAATACTCTTAACCGCTAGGCTACCTGTCGTCCAGCAATAGAGACTTTTGCAGCCATTTAACATAAACCAGGCCTCTGAAACATGTGTGGTCTTTATACATTAAACCCATTGTGTAATGTCATATGATCCCCCCCTTGAGTAGTGTTGCAAAAACTGAATGTACATGCACACACACATACACACATGCACACATATGCATGCACGTGTGCACATGCATACACACACACAATCTGGAAACAGTTGAAGCAGATTGGGCATGTTTTTCTCAACCTCACTGCAACGCCAAGTACAACAACCCGCTCCCGAGGCTTGATCTGTTGGAATGAGTAATGTGTGTTTTTGTCGTTGGTGACGTGACGTTGTCTCATCAAATCAAAATGTGGAAATAAATAAAGGGGTTTTGATGTGAGGAAAATGTGTGGTTAAAGTGGTTGTGAACAGAGGCGGGCAGTATTTCTTTTACATCTATAGGAAATATATGATACATGATTTCATGTGGAAAATCACATGATTTCACATGAGAAATGATGTTAAAACATGTTTTTAGAACACTTCACATGTGATCACGTTTTCACATGTGTAGTTTCATGTTATCACGTATTGCTTTATATGTTGTCACGTTATCACATTAACTTCACATACTGTAAGATCAAATGTGATCACATGAAAACCTGTTTTTGGAACAATTCACTTGTACTCACATGTGTGATTCATGTGGTTTTCCCATAAGGAATATGCCACAGAGTGGCAAGGAGTGGAGTATTGGCACAAATCTGGTCTGGATTCCAGGCTAGTGAATCTGCTCAATATTTAATATTGCAGAAGAGACCGTATTGCTCCTGATCTCCTTGCTTGCAATCCAGTGATAGGCAACTCTAATAACTTAAAGCGGCAATCACCAGTATTGAGATAATAACAATAGAAACTCCCTGACCATGTTTCAGTAAAAAGCTGAGGGGTGGGCTGGAGAAATGAGAACTCTCAAATCATAGACAGAACTATGTGGGTACAGACCATCCATGATATCAACATGATAGTTTCAGCAATGTTTTGATATGGTGTTTGTTTTTTATTTACTTTGTTTACAAACATTGGCATAAAGCAAGATTCTCTTTTAGGTTCTAATGGAGTATGACAGTTGAACTAAGCTCATGAGACATTTATAAGTTAGATTTTTCAAGAATCAATGGGTACAAATCATTAATGTATTATGTTGTTAAGTCCAACAGTGGATGTAGCAACTGCTGATTGCCCCTTTAACATACAGTTGAAGTGGGAAGTTTCCATACACCTTAGCCAAATACATTTAAACTCAGTTTTTCACAATTCCTGACACTTAATCCTAGTAACAATTCCCTGTCTTAGGTCAGTTAGGATCACCACTTTATTTTAAGAATGTGAAATGTCAGAATAATAGTAGAGAGAATGATTTATTTCAGCTTTTATTTCTTTCATCACATTCCCTGTGGGTCAGAAGTTTACATACACTCAAATTAGTATTTGGTAGCATTGCCTTTACATTGTTTAACTTGGGTCAAACGTTTTGGGTAGCCCTCCACAAGCTTCCCACAATAAATTGGGTGAATTTTGGCCCATTCCTCCTGACAGAGCTGGTGTAACTGAGTCAGGTTTATAGGCCTCCTTGCTCGCACACACTTTTTCAGTTCTGCCCACAAATGTTCTATGGGATTGAGGTCAGAGCTTTGTGATGGTCACTCCAATACCTTGACTTTGTTGTCCTTAAGCCATTTTGCCACAACTTTGGAAGTATGCTTGGGGTCATTGTCCATTTGGAAGAACCATTTGTGACCAAGCTTTAACTTCCTGACTGATGTCTTGAGATGTTGCTTCAATATATCCACATAATTTTCCTGCCTCATGATGCCATCTATTTTGTGAAGTGCACCAGTCCCTCCTGCAGCAAATCACCCTCACAACATGATGCTGCCACCCCCGTGCTTCACGGTTGGGATGGTGTTCTTTGGCTTGCAAGCCTCCCCCTTTTTCCGCCAAACATAACGATGGTCATTATGGACAAACAGTTCTATTTTTGTTTCATCAGACCAGAGGAAAATTCTCCAAAAAGTATGATCTTTGTCCCCATGTGCAATTGCAAACCGTAGTCTGGCTTTTTTATGGTGGTTTTGGAGCAGTGGCTTCTTCCTTGCTGAGCGGCCTTTCACGTAATGTCGATATAGGACTCGTTTTACTGTGGATATAGATACTTTTGTACCTGTTTCCTCCAGCATCTTCGCAAGGTCCTTTGCTGCTGTTCTGGGATTGATTTGCACTTTTCGCGCCAAAGTACATTCATCTCTAGGAGACAGAACGCGTCTCGTTCCAGAGCGGTATGACGGCTGCGTGGTCCCATGGTGTTTGTACAGATGAACGTGGTACCTTCAGATGTTTGGAAATTGCTCCCAAGGATGAACCAGACTTGTGGAGGTCTACAATTTGTTTTCTGAGGTCTTGGCTGATTTCTTATGATTTTCCCATGATGTCAAGCAAAGAGGCACTGAGTTTGAAGGTAGGCCTTGAAATACATCCACAGGTACACCTTCAATTGACTCAAATGATGTCAGTTAGCCTATCAGAAACTTCTAAAGCCATGACATAATTTTCTGGAATTTTCCAAGCTGTTTAAAGGCACAGTCAATTTAGTGTATTCTGACTAACTGGAATTGTGATACAGTGAATTATAAGTGAAATAATCTGTCTGTAAACAAACAATTGTTGGAAAAATTCCTTGTGTCATGCACAAAGTAGATGTCCTAACCCTCTTGCCAAAACAATAGTTTGTTAACAAGAAATTTGTGGAGTGGTTGAAAAATGAGTTTTAATGACTCCAACCTAAGTGTATGTACACTTCCGATTTAGGCTGTATTTGTATTGGAGAAATAGAGTACATCAGATTAAATTTAGTCAATGGTCGTGTGCAAAATCGTTCCTGCCTACTATGAGCTCTGTTCAAAAGTAGTGCACTATATAGTGAATAGGATGCCATTCGAGACACAACCTAACAGAGACACAACCTAACAGAGACACAACCTAGTAGAGACACAACCTAGCAGAGACACAACCTAGCAGAGACACAACCTAACAGAGACACAACCTAGTAGAGACACAACCTAACAGAGACACAACCTAGTAGAGACACAACCTAACAGAGACACAACCTAGTAGAGACACAACCTAGCACAGACACAACCTAGCAGAGACACAACCTAACAGAGACACAACCTAGTAGAGACACAACCTAACAGAGACACAACCTAGTAGAGACACAACCTAACAGAGACACAACCTAGTAGAGACACAACCTAGTAGAGACACAACCTAGTAGAGACACAACCTAACAGAGACACAACCTAACAGAGACACAACCTAACAGAGACACAACCTAGTAGAGACACAACCTAACAGAGACACAACCTAACAGAGACACAACCTAACAGAGACACAACCTAACAGAGACACAACCTAGTAGAGACACAACCTAACAGAGACACAACCTAACGGAGACACAACCTAGTAGAGACACAACCTAACGGAGACACAACCTAACGGAGACACAACCTAACAGAGACACAGCCTAGTAGAGACACAACCTAGTAGAGACACAACCTAGTAGAGACACAACCTAACAGAGACACAACCTAGTAGAGACACAACCTAGTAGAGACACAACCTAGTAGAGACACAACCTAACAGAGACACAACCTAACAGAGACACAACCTAACAGAGACACAACCTAGTAGAGACACAACCTAACAGAGACACAACCTAACAGAGACACAGCCTAACGGAGACACAACCTAACAGAGACACAACCTAACAGAGACACAACCTAACAGAGACACAACCTAACAGAGACACGGCCTAACAGAGACACAACCTAGTAGAGACACAACCTAACAGAGACACAACCTAACAGAGACACAACCTAACAGAGACACAACCTAACAGAGACACAACCTAGTAGAGACACAACCTAACAGAGACACAACCTAACAGAGACACAACCTAACAGAGACACAACCTAGTAGAGACACAACCTAACAGAGACACAACCTAACAGAGACACAACCTAACAGAGACACAACCTAACAGAGACACAACCTAGTAGAGACACAACCTAACAGAGACACAACCTAACGGAGACACAACCTAGTAGAGACACAACCTAACGGAGACACAACCTAACAGAGACACAACCTAACGGAGACACAGCCTAGTAGAGACACAACCTAGTAGAGACACAACCTAGTAGAGACACAACCTAACAGAGACACAACCTAGTAGAGACACAACCTAGTAGAGACACAACCTAGTAGAGACACAACCTAACAGAGACACAACCTAACAGAGACACAACCTAACAGAGACACAACCTAACAGAGACACAACCTAGTAGAGACACAACCTAACAGAGACACAACCTAACGGAGACACAGCCTAACGGAGACACAACCTAACAGAGACACAACCTAACAGAGACACAACCTAACAGAGACACGGCCTAACAGAGACACAACCTAGTAGACACAACCTAGTAGAGACACAACCT
The DNA here is from genome assembly GCF_901001165.1 of Salmo trutta. Taxonomy (NCBI): domain Eukaryota; kingdom Metazoa; phylum Chordata; class Actinopteri; order Salmoniformes; family Salmonidae; genus Salmo; species Salmo trutta. The sequence continues at coordinate 8,663,337 of NC_042961.1, read as the reverse complement.
AGTAGAGACACAACCTAACAGAGACACAACCTAGTAGAGACACAACCTAGTAGAGACACAACCTAACAGAGACACAACCTAGTAGAGACACAACCTAACAGAGACACAACCTAGTAGAGACACAGCCTAACGGAGACACAACCTATTAGAGGGCACAACCTAACAGAGACACAACCTAACAGAGACACAACCTAACAGAGACACAACCTAGTAGAGACACAACCTAACAGAGACACAACCTAACAGAGACACAACCTAACAGAGACACAACCTAACAGAGACACAACCTAACGGAGACACAACCTAACAGAGACACAACCTAACAGAGACACAACCTAACAGAGACACAACCTAATGGAGACACAACCTAACAGAGACACAACCTAGTAGAGACACAACCTAACAGAGACACAACCTAGTAGAGACACAACCTAACGGAGACACAACCTAACAGAGACACAACCTAACAGAGACACAACCTAACAGAGACACAACCTAACAGAGACACAACCTAGTAGAGACACAACCTAGTAGAGACACAACCTAGTAGAGACACAACCTAACAGAGACACAACCTAACAGAGACACAACCTAGTAGAGACACAACCTAACAGAGACACAACCTAACAGAGACACAACCTAGTAGAGACACAACCTAACAGAGACACAACCTAACAGAGACACAACCTAACAGAGACACAACCTAACAGAGACACAACCTAGTAGAGACACAACCTAACAGAGACACAACCTAGTAGAGACACAACCTAGTAGAGACACAACCTAACAGAGACACAACCTAACAGAGACACAACCTAACGGAGACACAACCTAACAGAGACACAACCTAACAGAGACACAGCCTAGTAGAGACACAACCTAACGGAGACACAACCTAGTAGAGACACAACCTAGTAGAGACACAACCTAGTAGAGACACAACCTAACAGAGACACAACCTAGTAGAGACACAACCTAACAGAGACACAACCTAACAGAGACACAACCTAACAGAGACACAACCTAACAGAGACACAACCTAACAGAGACACAACCTAACGGAGACACAGCCTAACGGAGACACAGCCTAACGGAGACACAACCGAACGGAGACACAACCTAACAGAGACACAACCTAACAGAGACACAACCTAACAGAGACACAGCCTAGTAGAAACACAACCTAGTATAGACAGAACCTAACAGAGACACAACCTAACAGAGACACAACCTAACAGAGACACAACCTAACAGAGACACAACCTAACAGAGACACAACCTAACAGAGACACAACCTAGTAGAGACACAACCTAACAGAGACACAACCTAACAGAGACACAACCTAACAGAGACACAACCTAACAGAGACACAACCTAACGGAGACACAGCCTAACGGAGACACAGCCTAACGGAGACACAACCGAACGGAGACACAACCTAACAGAGACACAACCTAACAGAGACACAACCTAACAGAGACACAGCCTAGTAGAAACACAACCTAGTAGAGACACAACCTAACAGAGACACAACCTAACAGAGACACAACCTAACAGAGACACAACCTAACAGAGACACAACCTAACAGAGACACAGCCTAGTAGAGACACAACCTAGTAGAGACACAACCTAACAGAGACACAACCTAACGGAGACACAACCTAACAGAGACACAACCTAACAGAGACACAGCCTAACGGAGACACAACCTAACGGAGACACAACCTAACGGAGACACAACCTAGTGGAGACACAACCTAGTGGAGACACAACCTAGTGGAGACACAACCTAGTAGAGACACAACCTAGTAGAGACACAACCTAACAGAGACACAACCTAACAGAGACACAACCTAACAGAGACACAGCCTAGTAGAGACACAACCTAGTAGAGACACAACCTAACAGAGACACAACCTAACAGAGACACAACCTAAGAGACACAACCTAACAGAGACACAACCTAACAGAGACACAACCTAACAGAGACACAACCTAACAGAGACACAAACTAACGGAGACACAAACTAACAGAGACACAACCTAACAGAGACACAACCTAACAGAGACACAACCTAACAGAGACACAACCTAACAGAGACACAACCTAACAGAGACACAGCCTAGTAGAGACACAACCTAGTAGAGACACAACCTAACAGAGACACAACCTAACAGAGACACAACCTAACAGAGACACAACCTAACAGAGACACAACCTAACAGAGACACAACCTAACAGAGACACAACCTAGTAGAGACACAACCTAACAGAGACACAACCTAACAGAGACACAACCTAACAGAGACACAACCTAACAGAGACACAACCTAACAGAGACACAACCTAACGGAGACACAGCCTAACGGAGACACAGCCTAACGGAGACACAACCGAACGGAGACACAACCTAACAGAGACACAACCTAACAGAGACACAACCTAACAGAGACACAACCTAACAGAGACACAGCCTAGTAGAAACACAACCTAGTAGAGACACAACCTAACAGAGACACAACCTAACAGAGACACAACCTAACAGAGACACAACCTAACAGAGACACAACCTAACAGAGACACAGCCTAGTAGAGACACAACCTAGTAGAGACACAACCTAACAGAGACACAACCTAACGGAGACACAACCTAACAGAGACACAACCTAACAGAGACACAGCCTAACGGAGACACAACCTAACGGAGACACAACCTAACGGAGACACAACCTAACAGAGACACAACCTAGTGGAGACACAACCTAGTGGAGACACAACCTAGTAGAGACACAACCTAGTAGAGACACAACCTAACAGAGACACAACCTAACAGAGACACAACCTAACAGAGACACAGCCTAGTAGAGACACAACCTAGTAGAGACACAACCTAACAGAGACACAACCTAACAGAGACACAACCTAACAGAGACACAACCTAACAGAGACACAAACTAACAGAGACACAAACTAACAGAGACACAACCTAACAGAGACACAACCTAACAGAGACACAACCTAACAGAGACACAACCTAACAGAGACACAGCCTAGTAGAGACACAACCTAGTAGAGACACAACCTAACAGAGACACAACCTAACAGAGACACAACCTAACAGAGACACAACCTAACAGAGACACAACCTAACGGAGACACAACCTAACAGAGACACAGCCTAACAGAGACACAGCCTAACAGAGACACAGCCTAACAGAGACACAACCTAGTAGAGACACAGCCTAACAGAGACACAACCTAACGGAGACACAACCTAACGGAGACACAACCTAGTAGAGACACAACCTAACAGAGACACAACCTAACAGAGACACAACCTAGTAGAGACACAACCTAACAGAGACACAACCTAACAGAGACACAACCTAGTAGAGACACAACCTAGTAGAGACACAACCTAGTAGAGACACAACCTAGTAGAGACACAACCTAACAGAGACACAACCTAACAGAGACACAACCTAGTAGAGACACAACCTAACAGAGACACAACCTAACAGAGACACAACCTAACAGAGACACAACCTAACAGAGACACAACCTAACAGAGACACAGCCTAACAGAGACACAGCCTAGTAGAGACACAACCTAACAGAGACACAACCTAACAGAGACACAACCTAGTAGAGACACAACCTAGTAGAGATACAACCTAACAGAGACACAACCTAACAGAGACACAACCTAACAGAGACACAACCTAACAGAGACACAACCTAACGGAGACACAACCTAACGGAGACACAACCTAACAGAGACACAACCTAACAGAGACACAACCTAACAGAGACACAACCTAGTAGAGACACAACCTAACGGAGACACAACCTAGTAGAGACACAACCTAGTAGAGACACAACCTAACAGAGACACAACCTAACAGAGACACAACCTAACAGAGACACAACCTAACAATGACACAACCTAACAGAGACACAACCTAGTAGAGACACAACCTAGTAGAGACACAACCTAACAGAGACACAACCTAACAGAGACACAACCTAACAGAGACACAACCTAACAATGACACAACCTAACAGAGACACAACCTAGTAGAGACATAACCTAGTAGAGACACAACCTAGTAGAGACACAACCTAGTAGAGACACAACCTAACGGAGACACAGCCTAACAGAGACACAGCCTAACAGAGACACAACCTAACAGAGACACAACCTAGTAGAGACACAACCTAGTAGAGACACAACCTAGTAGAGACACAACCTAGTAGAGACACAACCTAGTAGAGACACAACCTAGTAGAGACACAGCCTAACAGAGACACAACCTAGTAGAGACACAACCTAACGGAGACACAGCCTAACAGAGACACAACCTAGTAGAGACACAACCTAGTAGAGACACAACCTAGTAGAGACAACCTAACAGAGACACAACCTAACAGAGACACAACCTAGTAGAGACACAACCTAACGGAGACACAACCTAACGGAGACACAGCCTAGTAGAGACAACCTAACAGAGACACAACCTAACAGAGACACAACCTAACAGAGACACAGCCTAGTAGAGACACAGCCTAGTAGAGACACAACCTAACAGAGACACAGCCTAACAGAGACACAACCTAATAGAGACACAACCTAACGGAGACACAACCTAACAGAGACACAACCTAACGGAGACACAACCTAACAGAGACACAACCTAACAGAGACACAACCTAACAGAGACACAACCTAACAGAGACACAACCTAACAGAGACACAACCTAACAGAGACACAACCTAACAGAGACACAACCTAACAGAGACACAACCTAGTAGAGACACAACCTAACAGAGACACAACCTAGTAGAGACACAACCTAACAGAGACGTTATTTTTGGAGTTGCTATTTGGGAATGTAACTCCTCACGAACATGTACAGTGTGTGCCCAAACACACAAACCCACACACGTGTACTTGTGTGCATGTATGCATGAAGGCATGCACTTGCACGCATGCACACACACATGCATGTTTACACACACACACACACACACACACACACCATTAGCAGTTGTCTGTGAAGTCTGTTTCCTTTGGGAAGACAGCTGGATTTACAGCCTAGGGTGACAGAGGGGCTCTATGGTCATGATGACTTTATATAGTGGCTAATGTACTGTATGGTTTACCTTATTGATTTGATAGTAAGGTTTGATTTGATATCAGGGTGCAGACGGGGCTGTGGCGGTCACAACATTTCTTCAGCCGGTGATTGTCAAGCAAATATCTGCCGGCCTCACTGTAGTTGACCGTTAATTAACATAAACACATTTAGCATCTCCTGGCTTCCACACAGTCTAATAAATCCATGTAATATAGCCTACACCTTATCAATAAATCCATTATGTATTGTAGACAGGTCTAAAGAAATATGATATGAAGAAAATGTAGTCTATTTCAGAAGAACAGAATAGCAGACTCTGAGTTGTCCTGATGTGGCTATGCCAAACTAATTAATTTAGCAGACAAGATTTTCTTATAATTCCATGGCATTATTTGATGTTATTTTATAGTATGAAGAATACAATTGAACAAAGTAAAAAAATATAAATGCGGCTATTCTGGGTTGAGTGCTTAACAAAGAAATAGATACACCTATATGCTTAATTTAGAGTTATTTATGTAACTTAGTTGTTCTACGAATGTTGGGCTATATGTTCAGACGCTAATGATGATTTGAAAACACTTGCTTGAAAGGTATGAGCTCTGCTTTGTTTTTTGCGCAGGCTGTTCACACTCCAATAGTCTCTCATTCACAGCTTGATAATGTCTCAAATTTCACAGCCGCATCCTCTTTGTGGCTGTAATGCACCCGGAGTGCTGCGTCGGGCCCTCTCCCTGAGTGTGCTGCTCACAAGGCTCTCACTCACACGGCCCTCTCCATCACGTGATCGGTTCTTTCTCAGAGGCTACAAGTGAAGACAAACACATCGGGGACGCAACTCCGCGCGTCCTTATCCAATTCCGAGGTGCATATTGAAGATATTAGAAGAACTGTCCACATTTACTTTTCATCAGCCGACAAGATGAGTAGGCCTAATGAACAGCAAAAGCACTAGCCTATGTCAATCTACTATCCTCCATAGTACAAATGTCGACCTATGCTATTCTGTGTGAGAAATAAATATTCCAAACATAGTCTGGGACAGTTGTGGGATGTGATAGATCCCAAATTAATACAACCACTAGAATAAAAATAACGTTTTTACGCAATGTGGCTGACTCAACAGATCAGAACGTTTAGTTTAAAATGTTGATAAACTATTAGGCTGTTTCTTCACATTATAAGCGCAGAAATGCGTACATGGCTGTAGGCTATAAGTGTGAATGTTCCATTAGCAGAAACACCATTATCAAAAGTGACCGCAAATGAAATTATGCATGTAATGCTTTTATTATAAAGGTGCATTTTTATGGTGAAAATTATCTTCCCCAAACTTGAAACTCACGCACTGCTTATGTATGCCAGTTAGGCTCTACACACCTTGTAATAATATTAAGAAGTTATTTGGCCACTTTAGTTGTGATACAAACCTTATTAAAACATTTAGGGCTATGGGCTAGGCTACATGAGGTGTGCGACTATGATTCGAACAAGTGCTGGGCATCATTCATCATTGATAATATGTAATTCACAAGTGATATGCTAATATTGTCACCCATCAGACTATTCTTGATTTAATCTTGTCTTTACATATACTAAATAATATATAGTGGGGAGAACAAGTATTTCATACACTTCCGATTTTGAAGGTTTTCCTACTTACAAAGCATGTAGAGGTCTGTCATTTTTATCATAGGTACACTTCAACTGTGAGAGACGGAATCTAATACAAAAATCCAGAAAATCACATTGTATGATTTTTAAGTAATTAATATGCATTTTGATTGCATGACATAAGTATTTGATACATCAGAAAAGCAGAACTTAATATTTGGTACAGAAACCTTTGTTTGCAATTACAGAGATCATACATTTCCTGTAGTTCTTGACTAGGTTTGCACACACTGCAGCAGGGATTTTGGCCCACTCCTCCATACAGACCTTCTCCAGATCCTTCAGGTTTCGGGGCTATCGCTGGGCAATACGGACTTTCAGCTCCCTCCAAAGATTTTCTATTGGGTCCAGGTCTGGAGACTGGCTAGGCCACTCCAGGACCTTGAGATGCTTCTTACGGAGCCACTCCTTAGTTGCCCTGGCTGTGTGTTTCGGGTCATTGTCATGCTGGAAGACCCAGCCACGACCCATCTTCAATGCTCTTACTGAGGGAAGGAGGTTGTTGGCCAAGATCTCGCGATACATGGCCCCATCCGTCCTCCCCTCAATGCTGTGCAGACGTCCTGTCCTCTTTGCAGAAAAGCATCCCCAAAGAATGATGTTTCCACCTCCATGCTTCACGGTTGGGATGGTGTTCTTGGGGTTGTACTCATCCTTCTTCTTCTTCCAAACACGGCGAGTGGAGTTTAGACCAAAGAGCTCTATTTTTGTCTCATCAGACCACATGACCGTCTCCCATTCCTCCTCTGGATCATCCAGATGGTCATTGGCAAACTTCAGACGGGCCTGGACATGCGCTGTCTTGAGCAGGGGGACCTTGCGTGCGCTGCAGGATTTTAATCCATGACGGCGTAGTGTGTTACTAATGGTTTTCTTTGAGACTGTGGTCCCAGCTCTCTTCAGGTCATTGACTAGGTCCTGCCGTGTAGTTCTGGGTTGATCCCTCACCTTCCTCATGATCATTGATGCCCCACGAGGTGAGATCTTGCATGGAGCCCCAGACCGAGGGTGATTGACCGTCATCTTGAACTTCTTCCATTTTCTAATAATTGCGCCAACAGTTGTTGCCTTCTCACCAAGCTGCTTGCCTATTGTCCTGTAGCCCATCCCAGCCTTGTGCAGGTCTACAATTTTATCCCTGATGTCCTTACACAGCTCTCTGGTCTTGGCCATTGTGGGGAGGTTGGAGTCTGTTTGATTGAGTGTGTGGACAGGTGTCTTTTATACAGGTAACGAGTTCAAACAGGTGCAGTTAATACAGGTAATGAGTGGAGAACAGGATGGCTTCTTAAAGAAAAACTAACAGGTCTGTGAGAGCCAGAATTCTTACAGGTTGGTAGGTGATCAAATAGTTATGTCATGCAATAAAATGCTAATTAATTACTTAAAAATCATACAATGTGATTTTCTGGATTTCTCACAGTTGAAGTGTACCTATGATAAAAATTACAGACCTCTACATGCTTTGTAAGTAGGAAAACCTGCAAAATCGGCAGTGTATCAAATACTTGTTCTCCCCACTGTGTGTGACATTTGTTTTGATTTAGAATGGACCATTATCATGCACCTGTCTCGATACAGGGGCAGCAGAAAAAATACATGTGGTTCGAGCCCTGAATGCTGATTGGCTGACAGCCGTGGTATATCAGACTGTATACACGGGTATGACAAAACACTTATTTTTTACTGCTCTAATTACATTGTTAACCAGTTTATAATAGCAATAAGGCACCTCGGGGGTTTGTGATATATGGCCAATATACCACGGCTTAGGGCTGTTTCTAGGCTCTCCGCGTCGTGTATAAGAACAGCCCTTAGCCGTGGTATATTGGCCATATATCACACCCCTCGGGCCTTATTGCTTAAAAATAGCGAATGGAAGACGCTTTTCCCTGTGGTTTATTTTCATGCCAGCCAGGTAGGCTATACTCCTATCGTAAAGATAAACAATGTGCTTAACATTAGGAAAGATGAGAAATAAATATAGTAAGCCTAGCCTGCAGAAAGCTGATGGGATCCTCTTTTTAATGGAGGCCATCACTGTGTTTTCTCTCACAATTGCATAGCCTATAGAAATATTGTGCAACAAAATGCCTGCGATAAGTGATCGGTATGGTCGGTGTGGATCATTTTTGGTTTATCGTCCCAACTCTACTGTATAGCAGGGTTTGGCCCGATGGATCAAATTAATGACAGATGGAAAGCCATGGAAAACAGAAAGAAAGCGTATATTTGATTTATCCAGGGTAGAATCTAGTAAATGAACACGTACACACACACACACACACACACACACACACACACACACACACACACACACACACACACACACACACACACACAGGAGCTGGAGCTGGTTAGAGTTGAGCTGCCTCCAGGGCTGGTTAGGTAAAGGCTTCGACTGTCCTCTA